>NW_025535227.1:30000-111170 GCF_020615455.1 Coregonus clupeaformis | reverse complement strand
ACTAGACATGCTCATCTGTCAAGCCTACTGAACTAGACATGTCTATCTGTTATATATCCTACTGAACCAGACATCTCTATCTGTCTATCCTACTTAACTAGACATGTCTGTCTGTCTATCCTACTGAACTAGACTTGTCTATCCTACTGAACTATACATATCAATCCTACTGAACTAGACATGTCTTTCTGTCTGTCCTACTGAACTAGACATGTCTGTCCTACTGAACTAGACATGTCTTTCTGTCTGTCCTACTGAACTATACATATGTCTATCTGTCTATCCCACAGAACCAGACATGTCTATCTGTCTATCCTACTGAACTAGACATGTCTGTACTTTACTACGAACAGACATGTCTGTCCACTGAACTAGACATGTACATTGTCTATCCTACTGAACTAGACATGTCTATCCACTGAACTAGACATGTCTTGTCATCCTACGAACTAGACATGTCTGTCCACCTACTGAACTAGAACATGTCTGTCCTCTACATGTCATCCTACTGAACTAGACATAATCTGTCCTACTGAACTAGACATATCTGACGCCGTCTACACATGTCTGTCCACTGAACTAGACATGTCTATCTGTCTTTCCTACTGAACTAGACAGTTGTCTTTATAGAACTAGACATGTCTGCTTCCTACTGAACTAGACATGTTATCTGTCTATCCTACTGAACTAGACATGTCTATCTCGTCTATCCTACTGAACTAGACATGTCTATCTGTCTATCCTACTGAACTAGACATGCCTGTCCCACTGAACTAGACATGTCTATCCGTCTATCCTACTGAACTAGACATGTCTCTCTTCACTAACTAGACATCTGCTGCTATCACTACTGAACTAGACATGTCTATCCTACTGAAGTAGACATATCTGTCCTACTGAACTAGACATATCTGTCCTGCCACTGAACTACACATGTCTGTCCTACTGAACTAGACATGTCTGTCTGTCTATCCCACATAGCTATACATGTCTGTCCTACTGAACTATACATGTCTGTGTCTATCCTACTGAACTAGACATGTCTATCTGTCTATCCTACTGAACTAGACATGTCTGTCTGTCTCTCCTACTGAACTAGACATGTCTTCCTACTGAACTAGACATGTCCATCCTGCTGAACTAGACATATCTGTCTGCTACTGAACTGGACATATCTGACTCCTACTGAACTACACATGTCTATCCCACTGAACTAGACATGTCTGTCTGTCTATCCTACTGAACTAGACACGTCTGTCTTACTGAACTAGACATGTCTATCTGTCTATCCTACTGAACTAGACATGTCTTCTGTCTATCCTACTGAACAAACATGTCTGTCCTACGGAACTAAACATGTCTATCCTACTGAACTAGACATGTCTGTCCTACTGAACTATACATGTCTGTCTGTGTCATGAGCCCTCTCACTCCACCGGGTTACCACCTTAATGTGTTTCCACTATCTTCCACTCTGCTCATCTCTCTCTCTCTACTCAGCCTAACGAGCTCCACCTGTCCCTGCTCTGCTCGGCTCTAATTACTCTGCCAGCTGCGCTGCATTACCCACTAACCTCTCCCATATTTAAAGTCCCGTCTTTCAGCTCTCCTTTGTCAGATCGTCTGCAAGCTCACACCCGAACCTGTGTGCTCGCTCTGGCTCACCCCTGTTTTGTGACCCCGGACCTGCCTGATTCTTGGATACTCTTCTGCCCCAGGAAAACCAGACCTGCTTTCTGCCATTACTGACTCCGACTACTCTTCGACCCCGGTAACTCTGACCAGCCTTCTGCCTTGCTACAACGTATTTGGATTTCCCTTGAACTGTACTTCTGCCTGTTTTCATCCGCCTCGTTGTGTCTGTGTTTCCTCCCCCAGGACTTCTGGACCACCAACCACCGGGCGTCATCGGACGCATCGCTGCCACTGAGGGAGGCACAGACCCAGCACATCGGACGGGATAACCCCTGGAGCCTTCACTCACTCCCTACATCCCTTTCCCCTTAAGTTTAAATAAACTTTCTGGTGTGACGCAATTGTGGTCCTCTTGTCGTCTGTCTGAACCGTGACAGTCTGTCTATCCTACTGAACTAGACATGTCTATCTACATATCCTACTGAACTAGACATGTCTATCTGTCTATCCTACTAAAGTATACATGTCCATCCTACTGAACTAGACATGTCCATCCTGCTGAACTAGACATATCTGTCCTACTGAACTGGACATATCTGACCTACTGATCTACACATGTCTGTCCCACTGAACTAGACATGTCTGTCTGTCTATCCTACTGAACTAGACATGTCTATCCTACTGAACTAGACATGTATATTTGTCTATCCTACAGAACTAGACATGTCTGTCCTACTGAACTAGACACATCTTCTGTCTATCCTACTGAACTAGACATGTCTGTCTGTCTATCCTACTGAACTAGACATGTCTGTCCTACTGAACTAGACATGTCTGTCTGTCTATCCTACTGAACTAGACATGTCTATCTGTCTATCCTACATAACTATACATGTCTGTCCTACTGAACTATACATGTCTATCTGTCTATCCTACTGAACTAGACATGTCTATCTGTCTATCCTACTGAACTAGACATGTCTGTCTGTCTATCCTACTGAACTAGACATGTCTGTCCTACTGAACTAGACATGTCTATCTGTCTATCCTACTGAACTAGACATGTCTATCTGTCTATCCTACTGAACTAGACATGTCTGTCCTACTATACTATACATGTCTGTCAGTCTATCCTACTGAACCTGACATGTCTGTCCCTACTGATCTAGACATATCTGTCCTACTGAACTAGACATGTCTGTCCTACTGAAGTAGACATATCTGTCCTCCACTGAAACTAGACATGTCTGTCCTACTGAACTATACATATCTGTCCTACTGAACTAGACATGTCTGTCTATCCCACTGAACTAGACATGTCTGTCCTACTGAAGTAGACATATCTGTCCTACTGAACTAGACATGTCTGTCCTACTGAACTAGACATATATGTCCTACTGAACTAGACATGTCTATCTGTCTATCCCACTGAACTAGACATGTCTATCTGTCTATCATACTGAACTAGACATGTCTATCTGTCTATCATACTGAACTAGACATGTCTATCTGTCTATCATACTGAACTAGACATGTCTGTCTTACTGAACTAGACATGTCTATATGTCTATCCTACTGAACTAGACATGTCTATCTGTCTATCCTACTAAAGTATACATGTCCATCCTACTGAACTAGACATGTCCATCCTGCTGAACTAGACATATCTGTCCTACTGAACTGGACATATCTGACCTACTGATCTACACATGTCTGTCCCACTGAACTAGACATGTCTGTCTGTCTATCCTACTGAGCTATACATGTCTGTCCTACTGAACTATACATGTCTATCTGTCTATCCTACTGAACTAGATATGTCTATCTGTCTATCCTACTGAACTAGACATGTCTGTCTGTCTCTCTACTGAACTAGACATGTATGTCCCTACTGAACTAGACATGTCCATCCTGCTGAACTAGACATATCTGTCCTACTGAACTGGACATATCTGACCTACTGATCTACACATGTCTATCCCACTGAACTAGACATGTCTGTCTGTCTATCCTACTGAACTAGACACGTCTGTCTTACTGAACTAGACCTGTCTATCTGTCTATCCTACTGAACTAGACCTGTCTATCTGTCTGTCCTACTGAACTAGACATGTCTGTCTGTCTATCCTATTGAACTAGACATGTATATCTGTCTATCCTACTGAACTAGACATGTCTGTCCTACTGAACTAGACATGTCTGTCTGTCTATCCTATTGAACTAGACATGTATATCTGTCTATCCTACTGAACTAGACCTGTCTATCTGTCTATCCTACTAAAGTATACATGTCCATCCTACTGAACTAGACATGTCTATCCTACTGAACTAGACATGTCTGTCTGTCTGTCCTACTGAACTAGACATGTCTATCTGTCTGTCCTACTGAACTAGACATGTCTGTCTGTCTGTCCTACTGAACTAGACATGTCTATCCTACAGAACTAGACATGTCTGTCCTACTGAACTAGACTTGTCTATCCTACAGAACTAGACTTGTCTATCCTACTGAACTAGACATGTCTATCTGTCTATCCTACTAAAGTATACATGTCCATCCTACTGAACTAGACATGTCTATCCTACTGAACTAGACATGTCTGTCTGTCTGTCCTACTGAACTAGACATGTCTATCTGTCTGTCCTACTGAACTAGACATGTCTGTCTGTCTGTCCTACTGAACTAGACATGTCTATCCTACAGAACTAGACATGTCTGTCCTACTGAACTAGACTTGTCTATCCTACAGAACTAGACTTGTCTATCCTACTGAACTAGACATGTCTGTATGTCTGTCCTACTGAACTAGACATGTCTATCTGTCTCTCCTGCTGAACTAGACATGTCTATCCTACTGAACTAGACATGTCTATCTGTCTGTTCTACTGAACTAGACATGTCTGTCTGTCTATCCTACTGAACTAGACATGTCTATCCTACTGAACTAGACATGTCTGTCCTACTGAACTAGACATGTCTGTCCTACTGAACTAGACATGTCTATCACAGAACTAGACATGTCTATCCCACTGAACTAGACATGTCTATCCCACAGAACTACACCTTGTCTATCCTACTGAACTAGGACATGTCTATATGTCTATCAAACTGAACTAGACATGTCTATCTGTCAAGCCTACTGAACTAGACATGTCTATCTGTATATCCTACTGAACTAGACATGTCTATCTGTATATCCTACTTAACTAGAGATGTCTGTCTGTCTATCCTACTGAACTAGACATGTCTGTCCTACTGAACTAGACATGTCTATATGTCTATCCTACTGAACTATACATGTCTATCCTATTGCACTAGACATGTCTGTCTTTCTATCCTACTGAACTAGACATGTCTATCCTACTGAACTAGACATGTCTATCTGTCTATCCAACTGAACTAGACATGTCTATCCTATTGCACTAGACATGTCTGTCTGTCTATCCTACTGAACTAGACATGTCTGTCCTACTGAACTAGACATGTCTGTCTGTCTATCCTATTGAACTAGACATGTATATCTGTCTATCCTACTGAACTTGACATGTCTATCCTACTGAAGTAGACATGTTTGTCTTACTGAACTAGACCTGTCTATCTGTCTATCCTACTGAACTAGACATGTCTATCTGTCTATCCTACTAAAGTATACATGTCTTCATCCTACTGAACTAGACATGTCCATCCTGCTGAACTAGACATATCTGTCCTACTGAACTGGACATATCTGACATACTGATCTACACATGTCTGTCCCACTGAACTAGACATGTCTGTCTGTCTATCCTACTGAACTAGACACGTCTGTCTTACTGAACTAGACCTGTCTATCTGTCTATCCTACTGAACTAGACATGTCTATCTGTCTATCCTACTGAACAATACATGTCCATCCTACTGAACTGTACATGTCTGTCTCTATGTCCTGCTGAACTAGACATGTCTGTCCTACTGAACTAGACATGTCATTCTGTCATCCTACTGAACTAGACATGTCTATCCTAGCACTAGACATGTCTATCCTACTGAACTAGACACGTCTGTCTTACTGAACTAGACCTGTCTATCTGTCTATCCTACTGAACTAGACATGTCTATCTGTCTATCCTACTAAAGTATACATGTCCATCCTACTGAACTAGACATGTCCATCCTGCTGAACTAGACATATCTGTCCTACTGAACTGGACATATCTGTCCTACTGATCTACACATGTCTGTCCCACTGAACTATACATGCCTGTCTCTATGTCCTACAGAACTAGACATGTCTGTCCTACTGAACTAGACATGTCTATCTGTCTATCCAACTGAACTAGACATGTCTATCCTATTGCACTAAACATGTCTGTCTGTCTATCCTACTGAACTAGACATGTCTGTCCTACTGAACTAGACATGTCTGTCTGTCTATCCTATTGAACTAGACATGTCTGTCTGTCTCTCCTACTGAACTAGACATGTCTGTCCTACTGAACTAGACATGTTTGTCTTACTGAACTAGACCTGTCTATCTGTCTATCCTACTGAACTAGACATGTCTATCTGTCTATCCTACTAAAGTATACATGTCCATCCTACTGAACTAGACATGTCTATCCTACTGAACTAGACATGTCTATCTGTCTGTCCTACTGAACTAGACATGTCTGTCTCTCTTTCCTACTGAACTAGACATGTCTATCCTACAGAACTAGACATGTCTGTCCTACTGAACTAGACTTGTCTATCCTACAGAACTAGACTTGTCTATCCTACTGAACTAGACATGTCTGTATGTCTATCCTACTGAACTAGACATGTCTATTCTACTGAACTAGACATGTCTCTCTATCCTCTGAACTAGATATGTCTTGTCTATCCTACTGAACTAGACATGTCTGTCTGTCTCTCCTACTGAACTAGACATGTATGTCCTACTGAACTAGACATGTCCATCCTGCTGAACTAGACATATCTGTCCTACTGAACTGGACATATCTGACCTACTGATCTACACATGTCTATCCTACTGAACTAGACATGTCTGTCTGTCTATCCTACTGAACTAGACACGTCTGTCTTACTGAACTAGACCTGTCTATCTGTCTATCCTACTGAACTAGACATGTATATCTGTCTATCCTACTGAACAATACATGTCCATCCTACTGAACTTACATGTCTGTCTCTTGTCCTACTGAACTAGACATGTCTACCCTACTGAACTAGACATGTCTGTCTCTACTGAACTAGACATGTCATTCTGTCTATCCTACTGAACTAGACATGTCTATCCTGTTGCACTAGACATGTCTGTCCTACTGAACTAAACATGTCTATCCTCGAACTAGACATGTCTGTCCCACTGAACTATACATGTCTGTCTGTCTATCCTACTGAACTAGACATGTCTATCTACATATCCTACTGAACTAGACATGTCTATCTGTCTATCCTACTAAACTATACATGTCCATCCTACTGAACTAGACATGTCCATCCCTGCTGAACTAGACATATCTGTCCTACTGAACTGGACATATCTGACCTACTGATCTACACATGTCTGTCCCACTGAACTAGACATGTCTATCTGTCTATCCTACTGAACTAGACATGTCTATCCTACTGAACTAGACATGTATATCTGTCTATCCTACTGAACTAGACATGTCTGTCCTACTGAACTAGACACGTCTTTCTGTCTATTCCTACTGAACTAGACATGTCTGTCTGTCTATCCTACTGAACTAGACATGTCTGTCCTACTGAACTAGACATGTCTGTCTGTCTATCCTACTGAACTAGACATGTCTATCTGTCTATCCTACATAACTATACATGTCTGTCCTACTGAACTATACATGTCTATCTGTCTATCCTACTGAACTAGACATGTCT
Source organism: Coregonus clupeaformis (assembly GCF_020615455.1). Taxonomy (NCBI): domain Eukaryota; kingdom Metazoa; phylum Chordata; class Actinopteri; order Salmoniformes; family Salmonidae; genus Coregonus; species Coregonus clupeaformis. The sequence goes on along the minus strand of NW_025535227.1, from coordinate 103,651 downwards.
ATCTGTCTATCCTACTGAACTAGACATGTCTGTCTGTCTATCCTACTGAACTAGACATGTCTGTCCTACTGAACTAGACATGTCTATCTGTCTATCCTACTGAACTAGACATGTCTATCTGTCTATCCTACTGAACTAGACATGTCTGTCCTACTGTACTATACATGTCTGTCAGTCTATCCTACTGAACTTGACATGTCTGTCCCTACTGATCTAGAAATCTGTCCTACTGAACTAGACATGTCTGTCCTACTGAAGTAGACATATCTGTCCTACTGAACTAGACATGTCTGTCACTACTGAACTATACATATCTGTCCTACTGAACTAGACATGTCTGTCTATCCCACTGAACTAGACATGTCTGTCCTACTGAACTAGACATATCTGTCTCCTACTGAACTAGACATGTCTGTCCTACTGAACTAGACATATATGTCCTACTGAACTAGACATGTCTATCTGTCTATCCTACTGAACTAGACATGTCTGTCTTACTGAACTAGACATGTCTATATGTCTATCCTACTGAACTAGACATGTCTATCTGTCTATCCTACTAAAGTATACATGTCCATCCTACTGAACTAGACATGTCCATCCTGCTGAACTAGACATATCTGTCCTACTGAACTGGACATATCGGACCTACTGATCTACACATGTCTGTCCCACTGAACTAGACATGTCTGTCTGTCTATCCTACATAGCTAGACATGTCTGTCCTACTGAACTATACATGTCTCATCTGTCTATCCTACTGAACTAGATATGTCTATCTGTCTATCCTACTGAACTAGACATGTCTGTCTGTCTCTCCTACTGAACTAGACATGTATGTCCTACTGAACTAGACATGTCCATCCTGCTGAACTAGACATATCTGTCCTACTGAACTGGACATTATCTGACCTACTGATCTACACATGTCTATCCCACTGAACTAGACATGTCTGTCTGTCTATCCTACTGAACTAGACACGTCTGTCTTACTGAACTAGACCTGTCTATCTGTCTATCCTACTGAACTAGACATGTATATCTGTCTATCCTACTGAACAATACATGTCCATCCTACTGAACTATACATGTCTGTCTCTATGTCCTACTGAACTAGACATGTCTATCCTACTGAACTAGACATGTCTATCCTATTGCACTAGACATGTCTGTCCTACGGAACTAAACATGTCTATCCTACTGAACTAGACATGTCTGTCCTACTGAACTATACATGTCTGTCTGTTATCCTACTGAACTACATGTCTATCTACATATCCTACTGAACTAGACATGTCTATCTGTCTATCCTACTAAAGTATACATGTCCATCCTACTGAACTAGACATGTCCATCCTGCTGAACTAGACATATCTGTCCTACTGAACTGGACATATCTGACCTACCTGATCTACACATGTCTGTCCTACTGAACTAGACATGTCTGTCTGTCTATCCTACTGAACTAGACATGTCTATCCTACTGAACTAGACATGTATGTTTGTCTATCCTACAGAACTAGACATGTCTGTCCTACTGAACTAGTCACGTCTTTCTGTCTATCCTACTGAACTAGACATGTCTGTCTGTCTATCCTACTGAACTAGACATGTCTGTCCTACTGAACTAGACATGTCTGTCTGTCTATCCTACTGAACTAGACATGTCTATCTGTCTATCCTACATAACTATACATGTCTGTCCTACTGAACTATACATGTCTATCTGTCTATCCTACTGAACTAGACATGTCTATCTGTCTATCCTACTGAACTAGACATGTCTGTCTGTCTATCCTACTGAACTAGACATGTCTGTCTTACTGAACTAGACATGTCTATCTGTCTATCCTACTGAACTAGACATGTCTACCTGTCTATCCTACTGAACTAGACATGTCTGTCCTACTATACTATACATGTCTGTCAGTCTATCCTACTGAACTTGACATGTCTGTCCTACTGATCTAGACATATCTGTCCTACTGAACTAGACATGTCTGTCCTACTGAACTAGACATATATGTCCTACTGAACTAGACATGTCTGTCCTACTGAACTATACATATCTGTCCTACTGAACTAGACATGTCTGTCTATCCCACTGAACTAGACATGTCTGTCTCTACTGAAGTAGACATATCTGTCCTACTGAACTAGACATGTCTGTCCTACTGAACTAGACATATATGTCCTACTGAACTAGACATGTCTATCTGTCTATCCCACTGAACTAGACATGTCTGTCTTACTGAACTAGACATGTCTATATGTCTATCCTACTGAACTAGACATGTCTATCTGTCTATCCTACTAAAGTATACATGTCCATCCTACTGAACTAGACATGTCCATCCTCTGAACTAGACATATCTGTCCTACTGAACTGGACATATCTGACCTACTGATCTACACATGTCTGTCCCACTGAACTAGACATGTCTGTCTGTCTATCCTACATAGCTATACATGTCTGTCCTACTGAACTATACATGTCTATCTGTCTATCCTACTGAACTAGATATGTCTATCTGTCTATCCTACTGAACTAGACATGTCTGTCTGTCTCTCCTACTGAACTAGACATGTTCTATGTCCTACTGAACTAGACATGTCCATCCTGCTGAACTAGACATATCTGTCCTACTGAACTGGACATATCTGACCTACTGATCTACACATGTCTGTCCCACTGAACTAGACATGTCTGTCTGTCTATCCTACTGAACTAGACACGTCTGTCTTACTGAACTAGACCTGTCTATCTGTCTATCCTACTGAACTAGACATGTATATCTGTCTATCCTACTGAACAATACATGTCCATCCTACTGAACTATACATGTCTGTCTCTATGTCCTACTGAACTAGACATGTCTATCCTACAGAACTAGACATGTCTGTCCTACTGAACTAGACATGTCATTCTGTCTATCCTACTGAACTAGACATGTCTATCCTATTGCACTAGACATGTCTGTCCCTACGGAACTAAACATGTCTATCCTACTGAACTAGACATGTCTGTCCTACTGAACTATACATGTCTGTCTGTCTATCCTACTGAACTAGACATGTCTATCTACATATCCTACTGAACTATACATGTCTATCTGTCTTATCCTACTAAAGTATACATGTCCATCCTACTGAACTAGACATGTCCATCCTGCTGAACTAGACATTATCTGTCCCACTGAACTGGACATATCTGACCTACTGATCTACACATGTCTGTCCCACTGAACTAGACATGTCTGTCTGTCTATCCTACTGAACTAGACATGTCTATCCTACTGAACTAGACATGTATATTTGTCTATCCTACAGAACTAGACATGTCTGTCCTACTGAACTAGCACGTCTTTCTGTCTATCCTACTGAACTAGACATGTCTGTCTGTCTATCCTACTGAACTAGACATGTCTGTCCTACTGAACTAGACATGTCTGTCTGTCTATCCTACTGAACTAGACATGTCTATCTGTCTATCCTACATAACTATACATGTCTGTCCTACTGAACTATACATGTCTATCTGTCTATCCTACTGAACTAGACATGTCTATCTGTCTATCCTACTGAACTAGACATGTCTGTCTGTCTATCCTACTGAACTAGACATGTCTGTCTTACTGAACTAGACATGTCTATCTGTCTATCCTACTGAACTAGACATGTCTATCTGTCTATCCTACTGAACTAGACATGTCTGTCCTACTATACTATACATGTCTGTCAGTCTATCCTACTGAACTTGACATGTCTGTCCTACTGATCTAGACATATCTGTCCTACTGAACTAGACATGTCTGTCCTACTGAAGTAGACATATCTGTCCTACTGAACTAGACATGTCTGTCCTACTGAACTATACATATCTGTCCTCACTGAACTAGACATGTCTGTCTATCCACTGAACTAGACATGTCTGTCCTACTGAAGTAGACATATCTGTCCTACTGAACTAGACATGTCTGTCCTACTGAACTAGACATATTGTCCTACTGAACTAGACATGTCTGTCTGTCTATCCCACTGAACTAGACATGTCTGTCTTACTGAACTAGACATGTCTATTGTCTATCCTACTGAACTAGACATGTCTATCTGTCTATCCTACTAAAGTATACATGTCCATCCTACTGAACTAGACATGTCCATCCTGCTGAACTAGACATATCTGTCCTACTGAACTGGACATATCTGACCTACTGATCTACACATGTCTGTCCCACTGAACTAGACATGTCTGTCTGTCTATCCTACATAGCTATACATGTCTGTCCTACTGAACTATACATGTCTATCTGTCTATCCTACTGAACTAGATATGTCTATCTGTCTATCCTACTGAACTAGATATGTCTATCTGTCTATCCTACTGAACTAGACATGTCTGTCCTACTGAACTAGACATGTCCATCCTGCTGAACTAGACATATCTGTCCTACTGAACTGGACATATCTGACCTACTGATCTACACATGTCTATCCCACTGAACTAGACATGTCTGTCTGTCTATCCTACTGAACTAGACACGTCTGTCTTACTGAACTAGACCTGTCTATCTGTCTATCCTACTGAACTAGACATGTATATCTGTCTATCCTACTGAACAATACATGTCTATCCTACTGAACTATACATGTCTGTCTCTATGTCCTACTGAACTAGACATGTCTATCCTCACAGAACTAGACATGTCTGTCCTACTGAACTAGACATGTCATTCTGTCTATCCTACTGAACTAGACATGTCTATCCTATTGCACTAGACATGTCTGTCTCTCTACGGAACTAAACATGTCTATCCTACTGAACTAGACATGTCTGTCCTACTGAACTATACATGTCTGTCTGTCTATCCTACTGAACTAGACATGTCTATCTACATATCCTACTGAACTAGACATGTCTATCTGTCTATCCTACTAAGTATACATGTCCATCCACTGAACTAGACATGTCCATCCTGCTGAACTAGACATATCTGTCCTACTGAACTGGACATATCTGACCTACTGATCTACACATGTCTGTCCCACTGAACTAGACATGTCTGTCTGTCTATTCTACTGAACTAGACATGTCTATCCTACTGAACTAGACATGTATATTTGTCTATCCTACAGAACTAGACATGTCTGTCCTACTGAACTAGTCACGTCTTTCTGTCTATCCTACTGAACTAGACATGTCTGTCTGTCTATCCTACTGAACTAGACATGTCTGTCCTACTGAACTAGACATGTCTGTCTGTCTATCCTACTGAACTAGACATGTCTATCTGTCTATCCTACATAACTATACATGTCTGTCCTACTGAACTATACATGTCTATCTGTCTATCCTACTGAACTAGACATGTCTATCTGTCTATTCTACTGAACTAGACATGTCTGTCTGTCTATCCTACTGAACTAGACATGTCTGTCCTACTGAACTAGACATGTCTATCTGTCTATCCTACTGAACTAGACATGTCTGTCCTACTATACTATACATGTCTGTCAGTCTATCCTACTGAACTTGACATGTCTGTCCTACTGATCTAGACATATCTGTCCTACTGAACTAGACATGTCTGTCCTACTGAAGTAGACATATCTGTCCTACTGAACTAGACATGTCTGTCCTACTGAACTATACATATCTGTCCTACTGAACTAGACATGTCTGTCTATCCCACTGAACTAGACATGTCTGTCCTACTGAAGTAGACATATCTGTCCTACTGAACTAGACATGTCTGTCCTACTGAACTAGACATATATGTCCTACTGAACTAGACATGTCTGTCTGTCTGTCCTACTGAAGTAGACATATCTGTCCTACTGAACTAGACATGTCTATATGTCTATCCTACTGAACTAGACATGTCTATCTGTCTATCCTACTAAAGTATACATTTCCATCCTACTGAACTAGACATGTCCATCCTGCTGAACTAGACATATCTGTCCTACTGAACTGGACATATCTGACCTACTGATCTACACATGTCTGTCCCACTGAACTAGACATGTCTGTCTGTCTATCCTACATAGCTATACATATCTGTCCTACTGAACTATACATGTCTATCTGTCTATCCTACTGAACTAGACATGTCTATCTGTCTATCCTACTGAACTAGACATGTCCTCCTACTGACCTAGACATGTCATGTCCTACTGAACTAGACATGTCTGTTTCCTACTGAACTAGACATGTCTATCTGTCTATCCCACTGAACTAGACATGTCTGTCCTACTATACTATACATGTCTGTCTGTCTATCCTACTGAACTAGACATGTCTGTCCTACTGATCTAGACATATCTGTCCTACTGAATTAGACATGTCTGTCCTACTGAAGTAGACATATCTGTCCTACTGAACTAGACATGTCTGTCCTACTGAACTAGACATATCTGTCCTACTGAACTAGACATGTCTGTCTGTCTATCCTACATAGCTATACATGTCTGTCCTACTGAACTATACATGTCTATCTGTCTATCCTACTGAACTAGATATGTCTATCTGTCTATCCTACTGAACTAGACATGTCTGTCTGTCTCTCCTACTGAACTAGACATGTATGTCCTACTGAACTAGACATGTCCATCCTGCTGAACTAGACATATCTGTCCTACTGAACTGGACATATCTGACCTACTGATCTACACATGTCTATCCCACTGAACTAGACATGTCTGTCTGTCTATCCTACTGAACTAGACACGTCTGTCCTACTGAACTAGACATGTCTATCTGTCTATCCTACTGAACTAGACATGTATATCTGTCTATCCTACTGAACAATACATGTCCATCCTACTGAACTATTTATGTCTGTCTTTATGTCCTACTGAACTAGACATGTCTACCCTACAGAACTAGACATGTCTGTCCTATTGCACTAGACATGTCTGTCCTACGGAACTAAACATGTCTATCCTACTGAACTAGACATGTCTGTCCTACTGAACTATACATGTCTGTCTGTCTATCCTACTGAACTAGACATGTCTATCTACATATCCTACTGAACTAGACATGTCTATCTGTCTATCCTACTAAAGTATACATGTCCATCATACTGAACTAGACATGTCCATCCTGCTGAACTAGACATATCTGTCCTACTGAACTGGACATATCTGACCTACTGATCTACACATGTCTGTCCCACTGAACTAGACATGTCTGTCTGTCTATCCTACTGAACTAGACATGTCTATCCTACTGAACTAGACATGTATATTTGTCTATCCTACAGAACTAGACATGTCTGTCCTACTGAACTAGACACGTCTTTCTGTCTATCCTACTGAACTAGACATGTCTGTCTGTCTATCCTACTGAACTAGACATGTCTGTCCTACTGAACTAGACATGTCTGTCTGTCTATCCTACTGAACTAGACATGTCTATCTGTCTATCCTACATAACTATACATGTCTGTCCTACTGAACTATACATGTCTATCTGTCTATCCTACTGAACTAGACATGTCTATCTGTCTATCCTACTGAACTAGACATGTCTGTCTGTCTATCCTACTGAACTAGACATGTCTGTCCTACTGAACTAGACATGTCTATCTGTCTATCCTACTGAACTAGACATGTCTATCTGTCTATCCTACTGAACTAGACATGTCTGTCCTACTATACTATACATGTCTGTCAGTCTATCCTACTGAACTTGACATGTCTGTCCTACTGATCTAGACATATCTGTCCTACTGAACTAGACATGTCTGTCCTACTGAAGTAGACATATCTGTCCTACTGGAACTAGACATGTCTGTCCTACTGAACTATACATATCTGTCCTACTGAACTAGACATGTCTGTCTATCCCACTGAACTAGACATGTCTGTCCTACTGAAGTAGACATATCTGTCCTACTGAACTAGACATGTCTGTCCTACTGAACTAGACATATATGTCCTACTGAACTAGACATGTCTATCTGTCTATCCCACTGAACTAGACATGTCTGTCTTACTGAACTAGACATGTCTATATGTCTATCCTACTGAACTAGACATGTCTATCTGTCTATCCTACTAAAGTATACATGTCCATCCTACTGAACTAGACATGTCCATCCTGCTGAACTAGACATATCTGTCCTACTGAACTGGACATATCTGACCTACTGATCTACACATGTCTGTCCCACTGAACTAGACATGTCTGTCTGTCTATCCTACATAGCTATACATGTCTGTCCTACTGAACTATACATGTCTATCTGTCTATCCTACTGAACTAGATATGTCTATCTGTCTATCCTACTGAACTAGACATGTCTGTCTGTCTCTCCTACTGAACTAGACATGCTATGTCCTACTGAACTAGACATGTCCATCCTGCTGAACTAGACATATCTGTCCTACTGAACTGGACATATCTGACCTACTGATCTACACATGTCTATCCCACTGAACTAGACATGTCTGTCTGTCTATCCTACTGAACTAGACACGTCTGTCTTACTGAACTAGACCTGTCTATCTGTCTATCCTACTGAACTAGACATGTCTATCTGTCTATCCAACTGAACTAGACATGTCTATCCTATTGCACTAGACATGTCTGTCTGTCTATCCTACTGAACTAGACATGTCTGTCCTACTGAACTAGACATGTCTGTCTGTCTATCCTACTGAACTAGACATGTATATCTGTCTATCCTACTGAACTAGACATGTCTGTCCTACTGAAGTAGACATGTTTGTCTTACTGAACTAGACCTGTCTATCTGTCTATCCTACTGAACTAGACATGTCTATCTGTCTATCCCACTAAAGTATGTCCATCCTACTGAACTAGACATGTCTATCCTACTGAACTAGACATGTCTATCTGTCTGTCCTACTGAACTAGACATGTCTGTCTGTCTGTCCCTACTGAACTAGACATGTCTATCCTACAGAACTAGACATGTCTATCCTACTGAACTAGACTTGTCTATCCTACTGAACTAGACATGTCTATCCTACTGAACTAGACATGTCTATTCTACTGAACTAGACAGTTCTATATGTCTATCCTACTAAACTATACATGTCTGTCTGTCTATCCTACTGAACTAGACATGTATATCCTACTGAACTAGACATGTCTGTCCTACTGAACTAGACATGTCTATCCTACTGAACTAGACATGTCTATCTGTCTGTTCTACTGAACTAGACATGTCTGTCTGTCTATCCTACTGAACTAGACATGTATATCCCTACTGAACTAGACATGTCTGTCCTACTAAACTAGACATGTCTGTCCTACTGAACTAGACATGTCTATCCTACAGAACTAGACATGTCTATCCTACTGAACTAGACATGTCTGTCTGTCTATCCTACTGAACTAGACATGTCTATCCTACAGAACTAGACATGTCTATCTGTCTATCAAACTGAACTAGACATGTCTATCTGTCAAGCCTACTGAACTAGACATGTCTATCTGTATATCCTACTGAACTAGACATCTCTATCTGTCTATCCTACTTAACTAGAGATGTCTATTTCTGTCCTACTGAACTAGACTTGTCTATCCTACTGAACTATACATGTCCATCCTACTGAACTAGACATGTCTATCTGTCTCTCCTGCTGAACTAGACATGTCTGTCCTACTGAACTAGACAGTTCTATATGTCTATCCTACTGAACTATACATGTCTATCCTACTGAACTAGACATGTCTGTCTTTCTATCCTACTGAACTAGACATGTCTATCCTACTGAACTAGACATGTCTATCTGTCTATCCAACTGAACTAGACATGTCTATCCTATTGCACTAGACATGTCTGTCTGTCTATCCTACTGAACTAGACATGTCTGTCCTACTGAACTAGACATGTCTGTCTGTCTATCCTATTGAACTAGACATGTATATCTGTCTATCCTACTGAACTAGACATGTCTGTCCTACTGAAGTAGACATGTTTGTCTTACTGAACTAGACCTGTCTATCTGTCTATCCTACTGAACTAGACATGTCAATCTGTCTATCCTACTAAAGTATACATGTCCATCCTACTGAACTAGACATGTCCATCCTGCTGAACTAGACATATCTGTCCTACTGAACTGGACATATCTGACCTACTGATCTACACATGTCTGTCCCACTGAACTAGACATGTCTGTCTGTCTATCCTACTGAACTAGACACGTCTGTCTTACTGAACTAGACCTGTCTATCTGTCTATCCTACTGAACTAGACATGTATATCTGTCTATCCTACTGAACAATACATGTCCATCCTACTGAACTATACATGTCTGTCTCTATGTCCTACTGAACTAGACATGTCTGTCCTACTGAACTAGACATGTCATTCTGTCTATCCTACTGAACTAGACATGTCTATCCTATTGCACTAGACATGTCTGTCTGTCTATCCTACTGAACTAGACATGTCTGTCTACATATCCTACTGAACTAGACATGTCTATCTGTCTGTCCTACGGAACTAAACATGTCTATCCTACTGAACTAGACATGTCTCTCCTACTGAACTATAAATGTCTGTCTGTCTATCCTACTGAACTAGACATGTCTATCTACATCCTACTGAACTAGACATGTCTATCTGTCTGTCCTACTAAAGTATACATGTCCATCCTACTGAACTAGACATGTCCATCCTGCTGAACTAGACATATCTGTCCTACTGAACTGGACATATCTGACCTACTGATCTACACATGTCTGTCCCACTGAACTAGACATGTCTGTCTGTCTATCCTACTGAACTAGACATGTCTGTCCTACTGAACTAGACATGTATATTTGTCTATCCTACAGAACCAGACATGTCTGTCCTACTGAACTAGACACGTCTTTCTGTCTATCCTACTGAACTAGACATGTCTGTCTGTCTATCCTACTGAACTAGACATGTCTGTCCTACTGAACTAGACATGTCTGTCTGTCTATCCTACTGAACTAGACATGTCTATCTGTCTATCCTACATAACTATACATGTCTGTCCTACTGAACTATACATGTCTATCTGTCTATCCTACTGAACTAGACATGTCTATCTGTCTATCCTACTGAACTAGACATGTCTGTCTGTCTATCCTACTGAACTAGACATGTCTGTCCTACTGAACTAGACATGTCTATCTGTCTATCCTACTGAACTAGACATGTCTATCTGTCTATCCTACTGAACTAGACATGTCTGTCCTACTGAACTATACATGTCTGTCAGTCTATCCTACTGAACTTGACATGTCTGTCCTACTGAACTAGACATGTCCATCCTGCTGAACTAGACATATCTGTCCTACTGAACTGGACATATCTGACCTACTGATCTACACATGTCTATCCCACTGAACTAGACATGTCTGTCTGTCTATCCTACTGAACTAGACACGTCTGTCTTACTGAACTAGACATGTCTATCTGTCTATCCTACTGAACTAGACATGTATATCTGTCTATCCTACTGAACAATACATGTCCATCCTACTGAACTATTTATGTCTGTCTCTATGTCCTACTGAACTAGACATGTCTACCCTACAGAACTAGACATGTCTGTCCTACTGAACTAGACATGTCATTCTGTCTATCCTACTGAACTAGACATGTCTATCCTATTGCACTAGACATGTCTGTCCTACGGAACTAAACATGTCTATCCTACTCGAACTAGACATGTCTGTCCTACTGAACTATACATGTCTGTCTGTCTATCCTACTGAACTAGACATGTCTATCTACATATCCTACTGAACTAGACATGTCTATCTGTCTATCCCACTAAAGTATACATGTCCATCATACTGAACTAGACATGTCCATCCTGCTGAACTAGACATATCTGTCCTACTGAACTGGACATATCTGACCTACTGATCTACACATGTCTGTCCCACTGAACTAGACATGTCTGTCTGTCTATCCTACTGAACTAGACATGTCTATCCTACTGAACTAGACATGTATATTTGTCTATCCTACAGAACTAGACATGTCTGTCCTACTGAACTAGACACGTCTTTCTGTCTATCCTACTGAACTAGACATGTCTGTCTGTCTATCCTACTGAACTAGACATGTCTGTCCTACTGAACTAGACATGTCTTGTCTGTCTATCCTACTGAACTAGACATGTCTATCTGTCTATCCTACATAACTATACATGTCTGTCCTACTGAACTATACATGTCTATCTGTCTATCCTACTGAACTAGACATGTCTATCTGTCTATCCTACTGAACTAGACATGTCTGTCTGTCTATCCTACTGAACTAGACATGTCTGTCCTACTGAACTAGACATGTCTATCTGTCTATCCTACTGAACTAGACATGTCTATCTTCTATCCTACTGAACTAGACATGTCTGTCCTACTATACTTTGTCTGTCATCTATCCTACTGAACTTGACATGTCTGTCCTACTGATCTAGACATATGTCCTACTGAACTAGACATGTCTGTCCTACTGAAGTAGACATATCTGTCCTACTGAACTAGACATGTCTGTCCTACTGAACTATACATATCTGTCCACTGAACTAGACATGTCTGTCTATCCTACTGAACTAGACATGTCTGTCCTACGAAGTACATATCTGTCCTACTGAACTAGACATGTCTGTCCTACTGAACTAGACATATATGTCCTACTGAACTAGACATGTCTATCTGTCTATCCCACTGAACTAGACATGTCTGTCTTACTGAACTAGACATGTTATATGTCTATCCTACTGAACTAGACATGTCTATCTGTCTATCCTACTAAAGTATACATGTCCATCCTACTGAACTAGACATGTCCATCCTGCTGAACTAGACATATCTGTCCTACTGAACTGGACATATCTGACCTACTGATCTACACATGTCTGTCACTGAACTAGACATGTCTGTCTGTCTATCCTGCATAGCTATACATGTCCCACTGAACTATACATGTCTATCTGTCTATCCTACTGAACTAGATATGTCTATCTGTCTATCCTACTGAACTAGACATGTCTGTCTGTCTCTCCTACTGAACTAGACATGTATGTCCTACTGAACTAGACATGTCCATCCTGCTGAACTAGACATATCTGTCCTACTGAACTGGACATATCTGACCTACTGATCTACACATGTCTATCCCACTGAACTAGACATGCTCTGTCTGTCTATCCTACTGAACTAGACACGTCTGTCTTACTGAACTAGACCTGTCTATCTGTCTATCCTACTGAACTAGACATGTCTATCTGTCTATCCAACTGAACTAGACATGTCTATCCTATTGCACTAGACATGTCTGTCTGTCTATCCTACTGAACTAGACATGTCTGTCCTACTGAACTAGACATGTCTGTCTGTCTATCCTATTGAACTAGACATGTATATCTGTCTATCCTACTGAACTAGACATGTCTGTCCTACTGAAGTAGACATGTTTGTCTTACTGAACTAGACCTGTCTATCTGTCTATCCTACTGAACTAGACATGTCTATCTGTCTATCCTACTAAAGTATACATGTCCATCCTACTGAACTAGACATGCTCCTACTGAACTAGACATGTCTGCCACAACAGACATGTCTATCTGTCTGTCCTACTGAACTAGACATGGCTGTCTGTCTGTCCCTACTGAACTAGACATGTCTATCCTACAGAACTAGACATGTCTGTCCTACTGAACTAGACTTGTCTATCCTACAGAACTAGACTTGTCTATCCTACTGAACTAGACATGTCTGTATGTCTATCCTACTGAACTAGACATGTCTATTCTACTGAACTAGACATGTCTATCTGTCTGTCCTACTGAACTAGACATGGCTGTCTGTCTGTCCTACTGAACTAGACATGTCTATCCTACAGAACTAGACATGTCTGTCCTACTGAACTAGACTTGTCTATCCTACAGAACTAGACTTGTCTATCCTACTGAACTAGACATGTCTGTATGTCTATCCTACAGAACTAGACATGTCTATCCTACTGAACTAGACATGTCTATCTGTCTGTCCTACTGAACTAGACATGTCTATCTGTCTCTCCTGCTGAACTAGACATGTCTATCCTACTAAACTAGACATGTCTGTCTGTCTATCCTACTAAACTAGACATGTCTGTCTGTCTATCCTACTGAACTAGACATGTATATCCTACTGAACTAGACATGTCTGTCCTACTGAACTAGACATGTCTATCCTACTGAACTAGACATGTCTATCTGTCTGTTCTACTGAACTAGACATGTCTGTCTGTCTATCCTACAGAACTAGACATGTCTATCCTACTGAACTAGACATGTCTATCCTACAGAACTACACTTGTCTATCCTACTGAACTAGACATGTCTATATGTCTATCAAACTGAACTAGACATGTCTATCTGTCAAGCCTCACTGAACTAGACATGTCTATCTGTATATCCTATTGAACTAGACATCTCTATCTGTATATCCTACTTAACTAGAGATGTCTATTTTTCTGTCCTACTGAACTAGACTTGTCTATCCTACTGAACTATACATGTCCATCCTACTGAACTAGACATGTCTATCTGTCTACCACTGAACTAGACATGTCTGTCCTACTGAACTAGACAGTTCTATATGTCTATCCTACTGAACTATACATGTCTATCCTACTGAACTAGACATGTCAATCTGTCTGTCCTACTGAACTAGACATCTCTATCTGTATATCCTACTTAACTAGAGATGTCTATTTTTCTGTCCTACTGAACTAGACTTGTCTATCCTACTGAACTATACATGTCCATCCTACTGAACTAGACATGTCAATCTGTCTGTCCTACTGAACTAGACATGTCAATCTGTCTGTCCTACTGAACTAGACATGTCTATCTGTCTCTCCTGCTGAACTAGACGTGTCTATATGTCTATCCTACTGAACTAGACATGTCTATCCTACTGAACTAGACATGTCTATCTGTCTATCCTACTGAACTAGACATGTCTATCCTACTGAACTAGACATGTCTATCTGTCTATCCTACTGAACTAGACATGTCTATCCTACTGAACTAGACATGTCTATCTGTCTCTCCTACTGAACTAGACATGTCTATCTGTCTATCCTACTGAACTAGACATGTCTATCCTACTGAACTAGACATGTCTATCTGTCTATCCTACTGAACTAGACATGTCTATCCTACTGAACTAGACATGTCTGTCTGTCTATCCTATTGAACTGGACATGTATATCTGTCTATCCTACTGAACTAGACATGTCTGTCCTACTGAAGTAGACATGTTTGTCTTACTGAACTAGACCTGTCTATCTGTCTATCCTACTGAACTAGACATGTCTATCTGTCTATCCTACTAAAGTATACATGTCCATCCTACTGAACTAGACATGTCCATCCTGCTGAACTAGACATATCTGTCCTACTGAACTGGACATATCTGACATACTGATCTACACATGTCTGTCCCACTGAACTAGACATGTCTGTCTGTCTATCCTACTGAACTAGACACGTCTGTCTTACTGAACTAGACCTGTCTATCTGTCTATCCTACTGAACTAGACATGTATATCTGTCTATCCTACTGAACAATACATGTCCATCCTACTGAACTATACATGTCTGTCTCTATGTCCTACTGAACTAGACATGTCTGTCCTACTGAACTAGACATGTCATTCTGTCTATCCTACTGAACTAGACATGTCTATCCTATTGCACTAGACATGTCTATCCTACTGAACTAGACACGTCTGTCTTACTGAACTAGACCTGTCTATCTGTCTATCCTACTGAACTAGACATGTCTATCTGTCTATCCTACTAAAGTATACATGTCCATCCTACTGAACTAGACATGTCCATCCTGCTGAACTAGACATATCTGTCCTACTGAACTGGACATATCTGACCTACTGATCTACACATGTCTGTCCCACTGAACTTACATGTCTGTCTCTATGTCCTACAGAACTAGACATGTCTGTCCTACTGAACTAGACATGTCATTCTGTCTATCCTACTGAACTAGACATGTCTATCCTATTGCACTAGACATGTCTGTCCTACGGAACTAAACATGTCTATCCACTGAACTAGACATGTCTGTCCTACTGAACTATACATGTCTGTCTGTCTATCCTACTGAACTAGACATGTCTATCTACATATCCTACTGAACTAGACATGTCTATCTGTCTATCCTACTAAAGCATACATGTCCATCCTACTGAACTAGACATGTCCATCCTGCTGAACTAGACATATCTGTCCTACTGAACTGGACATATCGACCTACTGATCTACACATGTCTGTCCCACTGAACTAGACATGTCTGTCTGTCTATCCTACTGAACTAGACATGTCTATCCTACTGAACTAGACATGTATATTTGTCTATCCTACAGAACTAGACATGTCTGTCCTACTGAACTAGACACGTCTTTCTGTCTATCCTACTGAACTAGACATGTCTGTCTGTCTATCCTACTGAACTAGACATGTCTGTCCTACTGAACTAGACATGTCTGTCTGTCTATCCTACTGAACTAGACATGTCTATCTGTCTATCCTACATAACTATACATGTCTGTCCTACTGAACTATACATGTCTATCTGTCTATCCTACTGAACTAGAGCATGTCTATCTGTCTATCCTACTGAACTAGACATGTCTGTCTGTCTATCCTATTGAACTAGACATGTCTGTCCTACTGAACTAGACATGTCTATCTGTCTATCCTACGAACTAGACATGTCTATCTGTCTATCCTACTGAACTAGACATGTCTGTCCCACTATACTATACATGTCTGTCAGTCTATCCTACTGAACTTGACATGTCTGTCCTACTGATCTAGACATATCTGTCCTACTGAACTAGACATGTCTGTCCTACGAAGTAGACATATCTGTCCCACTGAACTAGACATGTCTGTCCTACTGAACTATACATATCTGTCCTACTGAACTAGACATGTCTGTCTATCCCACTGAACTAGACATGTCTGTCCTACTGAAGTAGACATATCTGTCCTACTGAACTAGACATGTCTGTCCTACTGAACTAGACATATATGTCCTACTGAACTAGACATGTTCATCTGTCTATCCCACTGAACTAGACATGTCTGTCTTTGAACTAGACATGTCTATATGTCTATCCTACTGAACTAGACATGTCTATCTGTCTATCCTACTAAAGTATACATGTCCATCCTACTGAACTAGACATCTGTCTCATCCGCTGAACCAGACATATCTGTCCTACTGAACTGGACATATCTGACTCCATTGATCTACACATGTTGTCCCACTGAACTAGACATGTCTGTCTGTCTATCCTACATAGCTATACATGTCTGTCCTACTGAACTATACATGTCTATCTGTCTATCCACGAACTAGATATGTCTATCTGTCTATCCTACTGAACTAGACATGTCTGTCTGTCTCTCCTACTGAACTAGACATGTATGTCCTACTGAACTAGACATGTCCATCCTGCTGAACTAGACATATCTGTCCTACTGAACTGGACATATCTGACCTACTGATCTACACATGTCTATCCCACTGAACCAGACATGTCTGTCTGTCTATCCTACTGAACTAGACACGTCTGTCTTACTGAACTAGACCTGTCTATCTGTCTATCCTACTGAACTAGACATGTATATCTGTCTATCCTACTGAACAATACATGTCCATCCTACTGAACTATACATGTCTGTCTCTATGTCCTACTGAACTAGACATGTCTACCCACAGAACTAGACATGTCTGTCCTACTGAACTAGACATGTCATTCTGTCTATCCTACTGAACTAGACATGTCTATCTATTGCACTAGACATGTCTGTCCTCGGAACTAAACATGTCTACCCACGAACTAGACATGTCTGTCCTACTGAACTATACATGTCTGTCTGTCTATCCTACTGAACTAGACATGTCTATCTACATATCCTACTGAACTAGACATGTCTATCTGTCTATCCTACTAAAGTATACATGTCCATCCTACTGAACTAGACATGTCCATCCTGCTGAACTAGACATATCTGTCCTACTGAACTGGACATATCTGACCTACTGATCTACACATGTCTGTCCCACTGAACTAGACATGTCTGTCTGTCTATCCCACTGAACTAGACATGTCTATCCTACTGAACTAGACATGTATATTTGTCTATCCTACAGAACTAGACATGTCTGTCTTACTGAACTAGACACGTCTTTCTGTCTATCCTACTGAACTAGACATGTCTGTCTGTCTATCCCTACTGAACTAGACATGTCTGTCCTACTGAACTAGACATGTCTATCTGTCTATCCTACTGAACTAGACATGTCTGTCTGTCTATCCTACTGAACTAGACATGTCTGTCCTACTGAACTAGACATGTCTATCTGTCTATCCTACTGAACTAGACATGTCTATCTGTCTATCCTACTGAACTAGACATGTCTGTCCCACTATACTATACAATTCTGTCAGTCTATCCTACTGAACTTGACATGTCTGTCCCTACTGATCTAGACATATCTGTCCTACTGAACTAGACATGTCTGTCCTACTGAAGTAGACATATCTGTCCTACTGAACTAGACATGTCTGTCCTACTGAACTATACATATCTGTCCTACTGAACTAGACATGTCTGTCTATCCCACTGAACTAGACATGTCTGTCCCACTGAAGTAGACATATCTGTCCTACTGAACTAGACATGTCTGTCCTACTGAACTAGACATATATGTCCTACTGAACTAGACATGTCTATCTGTCTATCCCACTGAACTAGACATGTCTGTCTTACTGAACTAGACATGTCTATATGTCTATCCTACTGAACTAGACATGTCCATCTGTCTATCCTACTAAAGTATACATGTCCATCCTACTGAACTAGACATGTCCATCCTGCTGAACTAGACATATCTGTCCTACTGAACTGGACATATCTGACCTACTGATCTACACATGTCTGTCCCACTGAACTAGACATGTCTGTCTGTCTATCCTACATAGCTATACATGTCTGTCCTACTGAACTATACATGTCTATCTGTCTATCCTACTGAACTAGACATGTCTATCTGTCTATCCTACTGAACTAGACATGTCTGTCTGTCTCTCCTACTGAACTAGACATGTATGTCCCTACTGAACTAGACATGTCTATCTGTTTATCCTACTGAACTAGACATGTCTATCTGTCTATCCTACTGAACTAGACATGTCTGTCCTACTATACTATACATGTATGTCTGTCTGTCCTACTGAACTTGACATGCTGTCCCTGATCTAGACATATCTGTCCTACTGAATTAGACATGTCTGTCACTGAAGTAGACATATCTGTCCACTGAACTAGACATGTCTGTCCTACTGAACTAGACATATCTGTCCTACTGAACTAGACATGTCTGTCTGTCTATCCCACTGAACTAGACATGTCTGTCCTACTGAAGTAGACATATCTGTCCTACTGAACTAGACATGTCTATATGTCTATCCTACTGAACTAGACATGTCTATCTGTCTATCCCACTGAACTAGACATATCTGTCCTACTGAACTAGACATGTCTATATGTCTATCCTACTGAACTAGACATGTCTATCTGTCTATCCTACTAAAGTATACATATCTGTCCCACTGAACTAGACATGTCTACATGTCCATCCTACTGAACTAGAATGTCCACCTGCTGAACTAGACATATCTGTCCTACTGAACTGGACATGTCTATATGTCTATCCTACTGAACTAGACATGCCTATATGTCTATCCTACTAAAGTATACATGTCCATCCTACTGAACTAGACATGTCTGTCCTACTGAACTAGACATGTCTCATTCTGTCTATCCTACTGAACTAGACATGTCTGTCCTACTGAACTAGACATGTCTATCTGTCTATCCTACTGAACTAGACATGTCTGTCTGTCTATCCTACTGAACTAGACATTTCTGTCCTACGAACTAGACATGTCTATCTGTCTATCCCACTGAACTAGACATGTCTGTCTGTATCCTACTGAACTAGACATGTCTATCTGTCTATCCCACTGAACTAGACATGTCTATCTGTCTATCCCACTGAACTAGACATGTCTGTCCTACTGAACTAGACATGTCTATCTGTCTATCCCACTGAACTAGACATGTCTGTCTTACTGAACTAGACATGTCTATCTGTCTATCCAACTGAACTAGACATGTCTGTCCTACTGAACTAGACATGTCTATCTGTCTATCCTACTGAACTAGACATGTCGATCTGTCTATCCTACTGAACTAGACATGTCTGTCTGTCTATCCTACTGAACTAGACATGTCTGTCCTACTGAACTAGACATGTCTATCTGTCTATCCTACTGAACTAGACATGTCTATCTGTCTATCCTACTGAACTAGACATGTCTGTCCTACTATACTATACATGTCTGTCTGTCTATCCTACTGAACTTGACATGTCTGTCCTACTGATCCAGACATATCTGTCCTACTGAACTAGACATGTCTGTCCTACTGAAGTAGACATATCTGTCCTACTGAACTAGACATGTCTGTCCTACTGAACTAGACATGTCTGTCCTACTGAACTAGACATGTCTGTCTGTCTATCCCACTGAACTAGACATGTCTGTCCTACTGAAGTATACATATCTGTCCCACGAACTAGACATGTCTGTCCTACTGAACTAGACATATGTCCCTGAACTAGACATGTCTATCTGTCTATCCCACTGAACTAGACATGTATATCTGTCTATCCTACTAAAGCATACATGTCCATCCTACTGAACTAGACATGGCCATCCTGCTGAACTAGACATATCTGTCCTACTGAACTGGACATATCTGACCTACTGATCTACACATGTCTGTCCCACTGAACTAGACATGTCTGTCTGTCTATCCTACTGAACTAGACACGTCTGTCTTACTGAACTAGACATGTCTATCTGTCTATCCTACTGAACTAGACATGTATATCTGTCTTTCCTACTGAACAATACATGTCCATCCCACGAACTATACATGTCTGTCTCTATGTCCTACTGAACTAGACATGTCTATCTGTCTATCCTACTGAACTAGACATGTCTATCTGTCTATCCTACTGCGCTAGACATGTCTATCTGTCTATCCTACTGAACTAGACATGTCTATCTGTCTATCCTACTGAACTAGACATGTCTATCTGTCTGTCCTACTGAACTATACATGTCTATCTGTCTATCCTACTGAACTATACATGTCTGTCTGTCTATCCTACTGAACTAGACATGTCTATCTGTCTACTCTTTGACATGTCCATAAAGATATAGCCTACAGTTGGATGTCAGTCTAGAGACTATGATTCTGGTCCTAAATGTACAGTATCTTTTATTGAATCAACTTGTGATTTATCATAGTAATGGGATGTACATAATAACACAAGCACAAGGGGGGCACTGGTTAGACACAACTCATCACATCAAGCCACATCTTTACTCTCCATCCATAAGGCTTAGGGTTGCAAAGCTACCGTAGTTTACAAAATGTTACCGTTAATCTATCATAACTTTGGTAATTTATAGTTGAATAACTTTTAAAAAATGTATTCATTATAGTATTCATTTTTATATCTGATATTGTCCATGAGTTTCCAGTGGATAGACCATATGGTTCCAGAGAAAATAGTCTAATTAATGAAAAAAGCATCTAATTAAGAACAGCATTATTTTCAATTAACTATGCAAGTCTTCCAATCTTTCCATACTCTTTATTAGAAAATCATCTTATTTAATTTGTTCATATATTTGACATTTGATTAGGCCACACAGAGGGCCAGAGATAATTACAGACTCCAGAAAAAATCAGAAGTATCCAAAAGGGCCATTAGATGTCTTGTGATAGATTACATCAAATACTTGAAAGATACCAAAATTCTGGTAGTTTACTAGTAAACTTCAAAAATTTCCAGTAATATACCCTCCCTTTGCAAGCCTAATCAGGCTACAGAGATGCAGCCATTTGAAATTAAACATACATGATCTTGAAGCATAACATTATCTATGCTATGAACATTCTGACTCTTCTTATGTTTAAAAGGAGACATATGTAACGAAGTGAAAACTATACCAGCAGTACAGGAGCATAGCATTCTCACACGGCAAGCCTTTGTCATGTTGACACCACGAGATGCATCCTGATTTCAGATAAAACGTTTCCCTCATGCTTGAAGGATCGTTGTCATTTTCGCTGAAGTGGATATGTGATTTCCCAGGCAGAGAGAGAGGGGGAGAGAGGGAGAGGGGGAGAGAGGGAGAGAGGGAGAGAGGGAGAGAGGGAGAGTGAGAGAAAGACAAGGGAGAGGAGGGACAGGGGGACAGAGAGGGTGAGAGAGAGAGAGTAATAGAGGGATGTAAAAAGAAGGGACAGAATAGTTTGCCCAAACCACTGTAAAACACTTCTCTTCCTTTGCAAACCTCTTGAGAATGGAGAGGTCTCTCCTTGAGCTGAGACAAAGGAAATTGAACAGGAGCCCTAATGCCAGCAACACAATAAATACATTTTATCCGCTCTCACTCTCTCTTTCTCTCTCTGTTCCCTCTCATCCTCTCCCCTTTCCCTAATCTCTCTCTTTCTCTCTCTCTGACTCTCTTTCCCTCAATGATTTGTCCTCGCTCTCTCTCGCCCTCCTTTCTCTCCTCCTCTCCTTCCCTCCTCCTCTCCCTCTCCTCACCCTCTTCCCCTGGTCTCTCTCCTCTCCTCTCCTCTGTCTCTCTCTCTCTCCCCTCTCTACCTCTCCTCTCCTCCCTCCCCTCTCTCCCCTCCCTAGATGAAAGAGGTGAATCGGATGTGTCAGGAGATTGCCTAGCCAAGGAAGATGAGAGAGGCCACCCAGACGTAGTTAGACAGACAGGCAGACAGAGACAGACAGACAGACAGACAGGCAGGCAGACAGGCAGGCAGGCAGGCAGGCTGGCATGCAGGCAGGCAGGCAGGCTGGCAGGCAGGCAGGCAGACAGACAGACAGACAGACAGACAGACAGACAGACAGACAGACAGACAGACAGACAGACAGACAGACAGAGCAGACAGACAGACAGAAGGGCCTCAGGAGCTGGAAGAGGAGCTGAGCAGTAAAGGGACATTCTGCCTGGAGAGGCAAGGACACACACACACACACACACACACACACACACACACACACACACACACACCACACGCCTGGTTGGGTTGACAGTTAAACGGTCTCCTCTGTGTCTGTTTCACTCTGTCCTGTCAGAAGCACTCCTTTTGACAGTGAGACACCATTCTGACATCTTCTTTCAGTGACTCAGAAAATATGTTTGAAAATATTTGTTTTTGATTTCGTTGGTAGTTGAGTGTTGGTGTGCATGTTTGAGGACCCTTCTAAGAACAAAGTACAGAATTTTGCTCTTTCTCACTTGAAAAAGAAAAACTGAAACATCAATCAGTAAATAACATTTACTCATAAAGCCCTTTTTGCATCAGCAGTTGTCACAAAGTACTTTAACAGTAACCCAAAACATGGCATCTGGACATGAGACTAACCACAATGATTCTGTGATGATGACTCATTACTGACATGATGATAGCTAGTGATTATGACTTAGCGAAGAGATGACTATGTGATTAATCAGGTTGGATGTTGGGGTCCCCACACTAAGTCGTGTGTGGTGGCGGGCTTGTTTGACATGTGATGGATGGTGTTTTAAAAGCTGGTGTCACATTAATCATTTACCTTTGGGGTGATGGATTGAAAAGGAACTGACAGAGGGGGTGGGAGATCTCAGTCACCACAGAGGGACCACAGGATAGGGGAACATGGAATGTGCATTTGCTATGACAACACCAGAGGAGGCTGGTGGGAGGAGCTATAGCAGACGGGCTCATTGTAATAGCTGGAATTGGATAAATGGAACGGTATCAAACACATCAAACATATGGAAACCACGTGTTTGACTCCGTTCCATTTACACCACTCCAGTAATTAGAATGAGCCCGTCCTTATAACGCCTCTAACCATGCCTCCTCTGGACAATACGGATGCTCATGCTTTCTGACACAGTCGCACTTAGCAAATGCTCAGTACGTTTCTCTTTTTCTCTCTCCTACTTTTCTATTTCTCTTGTGTGTCTGTATGCCTCTCGCTTCCTGTATCTATTTATTTCTCCTCTGTCTCTTTCTGTCTTTCTCGGCTACCCCTTTCTCTCCTCTCTCTTCATATCACCTTTCTTCTTCTTTTTCTTCTCTCTCTCCTCGGTTTGGACTCTTTCACCTCAAGACTTGAAAATAATAGTCTTCTCTGTGTAATTATTTCTTATGGGTTTGATGCGCCGCCACAAAGTGGTTAAAAACAGCATATTACGCTTCCCATTTTAAACAGATAAAAAGTAGCAATTATCAAAATATCCATACTGGACTTTGAATATAAACATGAAACATGTGTTTTTACCATAAATGCAGTCACCCAAAAAGGTAGACAGAGATTGACACAAAAGCATTGACAAACCGATACGGGAAATCAGAGGAAAGAGACAAAATGGGTCATGCTCATTGGGGCACAATGTAACAAAATGTTTTGCAACGAATAAAGAAACGGAGCGTTTCTTATTGCAGTGGTTCCCAACCTTTTTCGCTTACTCTACCACCTACTGAATTTTGCTCTGCCCGGAGTACCGCTGAAGTACCCCACTCATGTGCATTTTACCAGTAAGCCTATAGTCTTCTCAATTACCCCCTGTGGATAGGCCAGGTACCCCCAGGGGTCCTAGTACCCCTGGTTGGGAACCACTATCTTATTGGACAAGTTCATATAGTACCCCTCTGTTTTGGACCCTTTTTCACTGCTATGCAAGTATTTCAAACACAACCCGAACAATGCATGAACTGTAGAGAACTGGTGGAGGAGTGTGTGAACAATGTCACACCTTTTCACCTGTTCCTGTCAGATCTGAGATTAAGTGCTCTCATATCGAAAAAGGTTGGTGGCTTCCCGCACTCGCTCTATGACAGATCTATTAGATACTAACATGATGTCCCGACATGTTATAACACATCTGCCATATCTCGTGCCAGATCTGATATGGTTTGACTCCCGAGTGGCGCAGTGGTCTCAAGGCACTGCATCGCAGTGCTAGCTGTGCCACTAGAGATCCTGGTTTGAGTCCAGGCTCTGTCGCAGCCGGCCGCGACCGGGAGACCCATGGGCGGTGCACAATTGGTCCAGCGTCTGTCATGAGCACTCTCTCTCCCTGGTAGCAACATTAATTGCATTCAATTATCTTCCACTCTGCTCACCTCCCTCTCTCTACTCAGCCTAACTAGCTCCACCTGCCCTGCTCTGCTCTTGTTACCTGGCCAGCTGCACTGCATTTCCCACTCACCATCCTCACCTTGCCTCACTCTGTTCTAATTACTCTGCCAGCTGAACTGCATTTCCCACTACCTCTCCCAGTATATCAAGCCCTGGTTTTTCAGCCAAGCCCTGTCAGATCGCCTTCAAACCCGACCAGTAACCTGCCTGTCTGCGCTCTGACTCCTGTTTGTGATACCGATCCTTTCTTGACTGCCTCCTTGTTCTACTGCCCCTGCCTATCCCAACCTGCCTTCTGGACCTCGACTACTCTCCCGATCTTCAGCCCCTCCGGTAACTCGTTTCTGCCTTCTGTCTCTCACCACGATATTTGCCCAGCCCTGATCTGTACTTCTGCCTGCCATTCATATTGCTGTTGTGTGTGTGTGTTCCCCAGGTCTCCGACCACCAGATGAGCGTGCCCAGACGCTTTCACCACCCTCAGCCCGATACGCCGCTCCATCACTGGGGAACACACACACTAAGCACTTGGACTGGACACCCCCGGACATTTGGTGACCCCGAGCACAGGTACCCACAGGAGGACCCTGAAAGACCCCTGACACCCCTGGGACTCCTCTTCCCGCCTGTAACCTTGAATAAAGTACTCTGAATTTGAACTTGCGCTCTTGGGTCCTCTTCTGTCGTGACAGAACGATCTGACCATCATGGACCCAGCGCACTCCCCTGACCACGATGGAGGAAGAGCCAGAGAGGACTGCCCTACAGCGACTGGAACGCTTCTGAGGGAGACATAAATCGGATGGCTGGCGACATCGCCCTCCCTTCTCCAGCTATTCAACCAGCAGCAACAACAGTTCCAACTGCAGCAACAACAGCTAGCCCAAGCCCTGCAACTACTCTCAAGCCCGGCTACTCCACCTGCACCCCCCTGGTCCTTTGTTCCTGTACCACCGATACTCCTTCATCCCTCCGCTGGAGGTCCCAATGCTGCAGGCCCGGCAGTGCTGCCACCAGATCCCCACGCTCCTGAACCAAGGATTGGGAACCCGAACGCTTTGATGGCAACCAGAAGCAAGTAAGACCATTCCTGAGCAGCTGCCGAATCCAGTTTGCACTACAGCCCAGGACTTTCTCAACAGAGGGAGCCAAGGTGGGGTATGTCATCACACATCTCACCGGTCGAGCTCGGGTTGTGGGGAACGGCGAATTCGACCGCAACCCCAGCCTGTGCCTCCTTCAGTGCCTTTGAGGAGGAGATGTTAAAGGTCTTTGACCTAGGCTCGCCAACAGCCGAAGTTGCCACAAGCTCTGCTCACCATCCGTCAGGGCAATCGGACAGTGGCAGACTTCTCCATTGACTTTCGTACTCCCTGGCCAGTCAAAGCTCGCTTAACCCAGAGGCACTGGTGCAAGCTCTCCCCATAGCCTGGCGGACTATATCAAGGACGAGCTTGTTTCCATGACCCGCCTCAACGCTTGATGCCGCGATTGACCTTGCCGCGCATTGACCGCCGTGATACAGACCCGGGAGGAGGGAGAAGGGCCGTCTCAGTCAACCTGCCATCCGTACTGGTCGATACCGCTTCTGTCCAGCCCCTGCCTGTCAAGTCCCATAGCCAACTCAATCAGCCTGAGCCCATGGAGATTGGCCGCGCTCTCTGACTCCCGAGGAGCGCCGGCGCCGCCTAAGCTCCAACCTTTGCCTCTACTGTGGTGGCGAAATCACCGTGTCGCTACTTGTCCGGCAAAAGCCGCAGCTCACCAGGTGTAGGGGAGATCCGGGTGAGCTCAACAAGCCTTCAGTCTCCTCCATCCGAAAGACCCTGCTTCATCTCCGCCTTCAGCTTTTGACAAGACTCTACATTGGCCGCCCTTTGTGGATTCCGGAGCCGAAGCAAACATCATGGACCCTGAGCTTGCACAGCAACTGGGCGTGAACCATCACAACTGACACAACCCATTCCGCACGAGCCCTGATGGGCATCATCTTGGCACTGTCACTCATATCTCCGCCCCTGTGACAACCTGCTGTCAGGAAACCACCAGGAGTCCATCCAGTTTCACCTCCTACACTCACCTGGCCAACCACTCATTCTTGGATACCCGTGGCTCCGCCAGCACAACCCCCCACATCGACTGGGAGACAGGAACAGTCCGTGAGTGGGGGAAGGAGTTGTCACCAGACCTGTTTAAGGGGGGGGGGCCACCCTGCCCGCTCACCGGGAAGGATCTAGCGCTACCTCCGACATATCCAATGTTCCGGCCTGTTACCACAGCCTGAAAGAGGTGTTCAACAAATCCAAGGCGACATTCTACCCCCACACAGACCCTATGACTGCGCGATTGATCTCCTGCCTGGCACAGCACCTCCCAAGGGTCGTCTGTATTCACTGTCAGCCCCGAAAGAAAGGCCATGGAGGACTACATTAATGACTCTCTTGCCTCCGGGATAATTAGACCGCTTGCCTTCTCCGCAGGAGCGGATTCTTCTTTGTCGGCAAGAAGGACGGTTCTCTCGGCCCATGCATAGATTACCGGGTCTGAACGACATCACGGTTAAGAATCGCTACCCACTGCCCTTACTTTCGCCTGCCTTCAACTGCTGCAGGGAGCCACTGTATTCACTAAGCTGACCTTCGCAATGCCTACCATCTGGTGCGGATGAGGGAGGGAGACGAATGGAAGACAGCGCTCAACACACCAACCGCCACTATGAATATCTCGCCATGCCCTTCGCCTCACCAATGCCCCAGCAGTTTTTCAAGCCCTAGTGAATGATATCCTCAGGGACATGCTAAATACGCTCGTATTTGTGTACCTTGACGATATTTTAATATTCTCAAAGACTCTGTCAGAACACACGCACCACGTCCGGTTGGTCCTGCGCCGCCTGCTGGAGAACTCCCTTTTCGTGGAAGGCAGAGAAGTGCGAGTTCCATGCCAAGACCGCTTCACTCCTGGGGTATGTGGTGACCGAGGGCAGCATTCAGATGGATCTCACGAAGGTGCCGGGCTGTCACTTCCTGGCCAGTTCCTGAGTTCGGAAGAAGTTGCAACAGTTCCTGGGCTTTGCCAACTTTTATAGGAGATTCATCAGAAACTATAGCACAGTGGCTGCACCTCACGGCGCTAACCAGCACTAAACAACCGTATCAATGGACATCAGCTGCTGATAAGGCCTTCAATATCCTCAAGACATGTTTCACTTCTGCTCCCATCCTCCAGATGCCAGATGCAGCAAGGCAGTTTGTGGTGGAGGTAGATGCTTCGGACGTGGGAGTGGGTGCAGTGCTTTCAAAGAGCAGCTGAGGATGGCAAGATGCACCCCTGTGCCTTCTACTCCCGTCCGCCCAACCCCTGCCGAATGCAACCACGACATTGGGAACCGCGAGCTGTTGGCTGTCAAGCTCGCCTTGAAGAATGGCGGCACTGGTTAGAGGGGGTCAAAGGAACCATTCGTAGTGTGGACAGACCACAAGAACCTGGAGTATATCCAAACAGCCAGGAGGCTGAACTCCCGTCAACAGCGGTGGTCTCTGCTCTTACGCGCTCAACTCCACGCCTTCCTACCGCCCGGGATCTCGCAATATCAAACCTGATGCTCTTTCCCGGATGTTTCAGAAGGACGAGACCACCGCCATACAGCTCCCATTCTTCCCAGCCACTTGGTCGTAGCGGCCCTCACCTGGGAGATCGAGAAGCAGGTCATGGAGGCTCTTCGGGACCAGCCAGGTCCAAGCACCAGCGCCCCCCACCGCCTGTTTGTTCCAGCAAATCTCAGGTCACCTGTGATTCAGTGGGGGGCACGAATCCCGCCTGGCCTGTCATCCCGCATCACTGCACTCTTCATTGGTCCGCCAGCGGTTCTGGTGGCGGGGGGATGAGACGGATGTCCGAGAATTCATCCGAGCTTGTCCCACTTGTAACCGAAACAAGACTCCCAACCAGCCTCCTGCTGGGTTGCTGCAACCCCACTCATACCCAAGAGGCTCCTGGTCCCACGCTTCACTGACTTTGTTACGGGCCTTCCGCCCTGACGGACACACAGTCATCCTTACCATTGTTGACCGCTTTAGTAAGATGACCCACTTCGGGCCCCCTTCCCAAACTACTCCTCTGCTAAAGAGACCTCCCAGGTGGTCCTGGAACATGTGTTTCGGATTCATGGCCTACCCCAGGATATAGTGTCAGACCGGGGCCCGCACTCTCAGCAACCTTTGGAAGGAGTTCTGTCATCTCCTTGGGGCCACCGCCAGCCTATCGCCTGATTCCACCCGCAGTCAAACGGCCGGACTGAACGCATGAACCAGGAGCTGGAGAAGGCACTGAGGTGTGGGGCTTCCCAAAATCCCCTGGGCCTGGGCTCAACACCTGCTTGGGTGGAATATGCCCATAATTCACTCACCAGTTCCTCCACCGGGCTCTCCCCTTTCAGTGTGTCTACGGGTATCAACCTCCACTGTTTGCCAGCCAGGAGGCGGATGCCACCTGTCCGTCTGCTCTTGCGCATGCCCGCGCTGCCGCCGCACTTGGGCCCAGGCTCGCACTGTGCTCCTGAAGTCTGGAACCAGCCACGCCGCCGGGGCCAACCGACGGAGGACCCCAGCACCTACTTACCGGGTTGGTCAGAAGGTCTGGCTGTCTGCCCGGGATCTGCCGCCGCGGTTGTATCACCAAAGCTGGCCCTCTTCATTGGTCCTTTTCCTGTGCAGAAAGTCATCAGTCCAACGGGCGGTCCGACTTCAGTTGCCCGCCTCATGCGGGTCCACCCCACCTTCCACGCCCAAGGTCAAGCCGGTCCATGAAAGTCCCCTGGTCCCTGCAGCTCCGGGCGCCACCTCCTCCGCGCCCGTAGATGGCGGTCCTGTCTTCACCGTCGGCGGCTGCTCCGCCCAGGCGAAGGGGTGGGGCTCTCCAGTACGTGATTGGGAGGGATATGGTCCAGAGGAGAGGACCTGGATCCCGCCAGGAGGATAGTGGACCGGACCCTTATCACTGACTTCCACCGACTACATCCTGATCAGCCTGCAATCCGTAGGGGCCGGCCCAAGAGGGGTTCCTAGCCGCCGGCCCGCCCCTGCTCCTGTTCAGTGCCTGTCTGTCTCCCCGACCGTGACCTCCAGCTCCTCTGAGGATGAGGAGATTCACTCGACCGTCGGGAGGAGTTCTGACCCGCCGCCTGCTCCTCCACCCTCCCGGCATGATGTTGTTCTTGGGACTTCGGGGCCGGCCCCTTGAGTGGGGGGTCCTGTCATGAGCACTCTTTCTCCCGGTAGCAACATTAATTGCATTCAATTATCTTCCACTCTGCTCACCCCTCTCCACTCAGCCTAACTAGCTCCACCTGCCCTGCTCTGCTCTTGTTACCTGGCCAGCTGCACTGCATTTCCCACTCACCATCCTCACCTTGCCCACTCTGTTCTAATTACTCTGCCAGCTGAACTGCATTTCCCACTACCTCTCCCAGTATATCAAGCCCTGGTTTAGCCAAGCCCTCAGATCGCCTTCAAACCCGGACCAGTAACCTGCCTGTCTGCGCCCTGACTCCTGCTTGTGATACCGATCCTTCTTGACTGCCTCCTTGTTCTACTGCCCCGCTCTATCCCAACCTGCCTTCTGACCTCGACACTCTCCGATTCAGCTCCTCCGTAATCGTTCTGCCTTCTGTCTCTCACCACGATATTTGCCCAGCCCTGATCTGTACTTCTGCCTGCCATTCATATTGCTGTTGTGTGTGTGTTCCCCCAGGTCTCCGACCACCAGATGAGCGTGCCCAGACGCTTTCACCACCTCAGCCCGAGACGCCGCTCCATCACTGGGGAACACACACACTAAGCACTTGGACTGGACACCCCCGGACATTTGGTGACCCCCCGAGCACAGGTACCCACAGGAGGACCCTGAAAGACCCCTGACACCCCTGGGACTCCTCTCGCCTGTAACCTTGAATAAAGTAATCTGAATTTGAACTTGCGCTCTTGGGTCCTCTTCTGTTCGTGGACAGCGTCGCCCAAGGTAGGGGAGGGTTTGGCCGGCAGGGATGTGGGTTCGTTTCCATGGGGGCCAGTAAGAAAAAAAAATAAACAAAAAATAACATGTATGCATTCACTAACTGTAAGTCGCTTCTGGATAAGAGCGTCTGCTAAATGACGTAAAATGTATAGCACACACACAGTCTCATAAATGTTAAATGCAAAGCTGTCATCAAGGCAAAGGTTGGCTATTTGAAGAATCTCAAATATAAAAATATAATTTGATTTGTTGAACACTTTTTTGGTTACTACATGATTCCATATGTGTTATTTCATAGTTTTGATGTCTTCACTATTATTTTACAATGTAGAAAATAGTAAAAATAAAGAAAAACCCCTTGAAGGAGTAGGTGTTCTAAAAACTTTTGACCGGTAGTGTACTTCCATAGCCTCATACGTGAACATGTACTATGGCTTTCACTTGTGTTGTTAAAAAATGTCATTCACAAACCTGTACTTTGATTTTGAATATAATGCTAGCATACTTGTGGATGCCTATTCAAGCCTTCTACCCTCTATAATTATAATAATAATAACTATTATTGCCTTTTCATTGGGTGGCAGGTACCTTAGTGGTTAAGAGTGTTGTGCCAGTAACCGAAAGGTTGCTGGTTCTAATCCCCGAGCTAGGTGAAAAATCTGTCAATGTGCCCTGAGCAAGGCACTTAACCCTAATTGCTCCTGTAAGTTGCTCTGGATAAGAGTAAATGTAAATATGAGGAGAGGATAGGAGAATGTTCTGACACTGATGATGATCTCCTGCATATTGCGTTGTTGTTGTTTATGAGGAAATTAGGAGAGTATTCATTTTTAATATGTTGAGGCTACGCTGCACTACACACTGTCATGGTAAGAGCGTAAACAGAGGCCCCTTCTGAACAGATTTGTCATGGAAAGAGAGGGAAGAGATTTGAGGGAAAGGAGATTTTAAAAAGGGAAATAAAGATATTTCATAAAGGGAAAATTAAGGATTTGAGGGGAAAGAATGACATAAGTGAGAAAATGTATTTCATTACATCATTGTAGTTTAAAGTAGGATACATTTCAAATAAAATAAAATCACATTTTATTGGTCGCATACACATATTTAGCAGATGTTATTGCGGGTGTAGCGAAATGCTTGTGTTCCTAGCTCCAACAGTGCAGTAGTATCTAACAATTCACAACAATACACACAAATCTAAAAGTAAAAGAATGGAATTAAGAAATATATAAATATTAGGATGAGAAATATACATATGAAATGGGTAAAACAGTATGTAAACATTATTAAAGTGACTAGTGTTCCATTTAAAGTGACCAGTGATTTCCTGTGTGCTGTTTCTCTTTTCTTAGCCTACTGCTCCATGACATCATCCATTGACTATGCTTTCCTGTTTCGTTGTTTGCAAGTCTTGCTTGATTACTTTAACTAGACTTTCTCCGCGGGAACAACGTGCACAACACCAAACCCTCTCATCCGCTCATAATCCATTATGCAAACATCTGTTTTTGGGTACAGCTGTTTGCGGTGATGTTCCACAAGCTTCTCCAAGAAGAACCAGGACTAGAAGATCATGAACTACTGTAAGAAGACCCAGAAGCAGCGCCCAGATCATACCAGCTGGAGAAGGAGTGTGACCTCTACATCAACGAGGCCAGTCACCTTACATGCAAGGCAGGTCAGGGTGAGCAAAATTAACACTACGGTGGGAGGAGAAAATAGGGATATAGCCTCAGCTACATATTGTGTTATTTATATACCATTACATGCAGGGAATGTACAGTACAGTATCTCGACACATGAACGCTGCTGACATTGTACTGTAGTTGATCATTTATGACTACAACACAGGGGAGGAGAAACCACAGGTGTGATGTAGCTACATTATTAATATACCATGATACATGTTGCAACATGCAGTACATAACATGCAACATACAGTTCTATATGTAACCCTTTACATTGGTTGATGAGGCGGAGAAAATGTGAGGGGAGCTCAATTTAAACATGTATCATTTACAGTGGTGTAAAGTACTTAAGTAAAAATACTTTAAAGTACTATTTAAGTAGTTTTTTTGGGGGTATCTGTACTTTACTTTACTATTTATATTTTTGACAACTTTTATTTTTACTTCACTACATTCCTAAAGAAAAATAATGTACTTTTTACTCCATACATTTTCCCTAACACCCAAAAGTACTCGGTATATTTCGAATGCTTAGCAGGACAGGAAAATGGTCCAATTCACTCACTTATCAAGAGAACATCTCTGGTCATCCCTAATGCCTCTGATCTGGCTGACTCACTAAAAACAAATGCTTCATTTGTAAATTATGTCTGAGTGTTGGAGTGTGCCCTGGCTATCGGTAAATGTAAAAAAAAAAAAAAGTGCTGTCTGGTTTGTTTAATATAAGGTATGTGAAACGATTTATACTTTTACTTTTGACACCTAAGTCTATTTTAGTAATTACATTACTTTTGATACTTCAGTATATTTAAAACTAAATACTTTTTAGACTTACTCAAGTAAATTTTACTGGGTGACTTTCACTTTTACTTGAGTAATTTTCTATTAAGGTATCTTGGGTACTTTTTTCCACCACTGATCATTTATGACTAAAACATGTCAGTATTGTGTCTATGTTTTGGTTTACCATAGACTGTTATTCTGTCTAGTAATATACCTGTCACATTTGCATAATGTTTCTATCTAATTGATTCATAGCACCTCTAAAATGTATGATAATGGCAGAGAATAAAATGTTAGCGTATAGAAAGAGAGCTCGAAAATACTAGCAGAAGATTGCAATACCAAATCAGAAGGCTTTTGGTGCACAAACCTGTCTGTATTCCTGTCTGTATTTACTGAGAGTAAAAATCCTAACCTTTGATGACCCTATCGCATAGAAATAGTGTTTATATCTTATGTGGGGAATTCATTCAGTGTTGTTGTTATAATGCTTCAAGATTACCAGGTGTCATACTGTCCAGAGAGTAAACCCAGCAAACCAAAAATTGGTTCTGTGAATGTTCCCAGAATATTCATTAGGTTGCCCCAAAAAGTTCTAATAACACAAAACTGTCCTGTTGTGCTGATGATTATACAGTGTTAGTATAAAACATTCGCCTGAACACATTTTGTTCCCCGAACACATTTAGTCTGTTCTTTATATGTTCCCTGAATGTTTCATTAGGTTGTGGGAACAGCATGGGGACATCACAAGAGATATGTTCCCACATTTTGTTGCGGCAGTATGTTCTAAAAACATTACTGGGACATTGTGTTATTACATTACCTGGAAACCTAATACAAACCTTAGGGGAATGTTCTATGGTAGTTGTTACAGATGTTGTGCACAACATTTTAGGGAATGTTAGGAGAACCTTCCAAGGATATTTCATACAAAACATTTTCAATAAAAGTAAAACGTTTTTGTTATCAAAACATTCTTTGAATGGTTTTGTGATGTTATCTCCTAATGTTTGATCAAACCCTAACTAGAACTAATGGGAATGTTAGCTTACAGTGGGAAAAAAAAGTATTTAGTCAGCCACCAATTGTGCAAGTTCTCCCACTTAAAAAGATGAGAGAGGCCTGTAATTTTCATCATAGGTACACGTCAACTATGACAGACAAATTGAGGGAAAAAAATCCAGAAAATCACACTGTAGGATTTTTTATGAATTTATTTGCAAATTATGGTAGAAAATAAGTATTTGGTCAATAACAAAAGTTTCTCAATACTTTGTTATATACCTTTGTTGGCAATGACACAGGTCAAACGTTTTCTGTAAGTCTTCACAAGGTTTTCACACACTGTTGCTGGTATTTTGGCCCATTCCTCCATGCAGATCTCCTCTAGAGCAGTGATGTTTTGGGGCTGTCGCAAGCAACACAGACATTCAACTCCCCTCCAAAGATTTTCTATGGGGTTGAGATCTGGAGACTGGCTAGGCCACCCAGGACCTTGAAATGCTTCTACGAAGCCACCTTCGCTGACCGGGCGGTGTGTTTGGGATCATTGTCATGCTGAAAGACCCAGCCACATTTCATCTTCAATGCCCTTGCTGATGGAAGGAGGTTTTCACTCAAAATCTCACGATACATGGCCCCATTCATTTTTTCCTTTACACAGATCAGTCGTCCCTGGTCCCTTTGCAGAAAAACAGCCCCAAAGCATGATGTTTACACCCCCATGCTTCACAGTAGGTATGGTGTTCTTTGGATGCAACTCAGCATTCTTTGTCCTCCAAGCACGACTAGTTGAGTTTTACCAAAAAGTTATATTTTGGTTTCATCTGACCATATGACATTCTCTCAATCCTCTTCTGGATCATCCAAATGCACTCTAGCAAACTTCAGATGGGCCTGGACATGTACTGGCTTAAGCAGGGGGGACACGCCTGGCACTGTAGGATTTGAGTCCCTGGCGGCGTAGTGTGTTACTGATGGTAGGCTTTGTTACTTTGGTCCCAGCTCTCTGCAGGTCATTCACTAGGTCCACCCGTGTGGTTCTGGGATTTTTGCTCACCGCTCTTGTGATCATTTTGACCCCATGGGGTGAGATCTTGCGTGGAGCCCCAGATCGAGGGAGATTATCAGTGGTCTTGTATGTCTTCCATTTCCTAATAATTGCTCCCACAGTTGATTTCTTCAAACCAAGCTGCTTACCTATTGCAGATTCAGTCTTCCCAGCCTGGTGCAGGTCTACAATTTTGTTTCTGGTGTCCTTTGACAGCTCTTTTTGGTCTTGGCCATAGTGGAGTTTGGGAGTGTGACTGTTTGAGGTTGTGGACAGGTGTCTTTATACTGATAACAAGTTCAAACAGGTGCCATTAATACAGGTAACGAGTGGAGGACAGAGGAGCCTCTTAAAGAAGAAGTTACAGGTCTGTGAGAGCCAGAAATCTTGCTTGTTTGTAGGTGACCAAATGTTATTTTCCACCATAATTTGCAATAAATTCATAAAAAAATCCTACAATGTGATTTTCTGGATTTTTTTTCTCTCAATTTGTCTGTCATAGTTGACGTGGTACCTATGATGAAAATTACAGGCCTCTCTCATCTTTTTAAGTGGGAGAACTTGCACAATCGGTGGCTAAATAAATACATTTTTTTCCCCACTGTCCACGTTTGCTGGGTATGCACTATTTCTCATCCTTCCATACAGTTTAGCTGAAGTTGTATATTGCAGACTGAGGCTAGCTGCTTTCTGCATATCCAACTTGATGGCGACTCCTGTCATTGTCACGCTGTGCAAGCTTCCATACTCTGTAGGCCTATTGTAGGTTTTAAACTGTTACTTCTGTCCAAGGCAGGTAAAACTACCTATAAAACATTTCTTTAGATGTTTAAAACTGTCACAATCCCATTTTGGTCGCTAAAGCTACAGCTCGCCAAATGTGATGAATATTATATTATTCGACTTCCATTATAAAAACCCATACAATAAACGCTGTCATAATATAAAGTAAAGTTAAAACAATTTTTCCCAGGAATGGTTTCCAATGTGTCTATAACACTGACAACCTCCTCTGAGTCATGGAAACACATTAAACACTGAATGAACATTTGCCTTTTTTTAATGGTTAAAACAGGTTTTGGAGATTTTTTAAAAAACATACCAGAGCAATATATCATTTAAAAAAATCAAATTTGGCTCTAGTAGCTCAATTTGTAGCAGTTTCAGTTCTGGCTTTTCCAGAGTTTATAGTCCGTGACCTGGGCCCGCTTTTCATAAAATGTCTCAGAGTAGGAGTGCTGATCTAGGATCAGCTTAATATTCATTATGTTTTAAAAAGGCTAATCTGATCCTAGGTCAGCACTTTTACTCTGAGGCACTTTGGGAATATGGGTCCTTAACTTATAGTCAGTGACCTGAGAATTAATGGCAAAATTGAGTTTTGGAGCATAGAATTGGGAATTAAAATACTAGGAATGGACTTTAACCTTCTTATTACATTTACATTTACATTTTAGTCATTTAGCAGACGCTCTTATCCAGAGCGACTTACAGTTAGTGAATACATATTTTTTTTTGTTTATACTGGCCCCCCGGGAATCAAACCCACAACCCTGGCGCGCAAACGCCATGCTCTATCAACTGAGCTACATCCTGCCGGCCATTCCCTCCCTACCCTGGACGACGCTGGGCCAATCGGGCGCCGTCCCATGAGTCTCCCAGTCGCGGCCGGCGCGACAGAGCCTGGATTCAACCAGATCTCTAGTGGCACAGTTAGCACTGTGATGCAGTGCCTTAGACCACTGCGCCACCAGTCCAAATGTCAGCCATGTTGGTCAGGGAGTTGATCAACCTTGGTTTGCCAGTGCTGTGATAAGATATTGTGTTAAACAATGAATGTGAAGAATTGATCTACACTGTATGTGTGTTAGCTAGCTAGCCAGACAGTTTTAGAGGAATGATTCCATAAATGTAGCAAATTAACTGCCAATATGCCAACATTCTATTCAAACAATGCAGTTAATCCACAGCCATAAACTGGCTCATTTCAATTGTTGATAGGAGTTTGACAAGTTGTAAATTCAAGAAGTACTGATATTTTATCATATAATAGCACTCTACAGCTTTCCAACAAAACAAAATCTGAGACATTTATGGTCTGTTTACATATATTTTAGAGGCTTGTTATACAGACCATTGGTATAAAACCCGTATAAACTGTATTTATAATTATATGACAATATTTTAGGTTGACTGTAATTCCATTACACCATTTGTAATATATCACAAGCCTTACTTTTATTTTCCTGAATAAGTAAAAAGCAGGAAATGCATCACCTATGCCTTTAC
This sequence comes from Coregonus clupeaformis, assembly GCF_020615455.1. Lineage (NCBI taxonomy): Eukaryota > Metazoa > Chordata > Actinopteri > Salmoniformes > Salmonidae > Coregonus > Coregonus clupeaformis. The sequence goes on along the minus strand of NW_025535227.1, from coordinate 65,474 downwards.
TGCCATTCATTCCACCTAGACTAGCCCCGTGTAGCTCAGTTGGTAGAGCATGGCGCTTGCAACGGCAGGGTTGTGGGTTTGATTCCCATTGGTGGCCAGTATGAAAAAAAAAGAAAAAAGTATGCACTCTGGATAAGAGTGTCTGCTAAATGACTAAAATGTAAATGTAGACTTGTTTTGGATTTCTCCCTGACCAAGATGGCTGCTATTTTCGCCCCATTATGGAACTTTGAGGGTTGATGACATAGCCCCTCTAGTAATTCTCTATGATTTGGAGCCTCTCTAGGGCCGTGCAGCTAACTATTCAATGTGGAAGATCAATTGGTTTTGAATGAAAATAATATGTGATAATAACCATTATTCAATTTGGCCGTAGACAGGGCTGTTTGCCTGAGCTGTGCCATGCCCCGAGAAAATATTAAACATTGATTTTTCATCTCAACTCCTCAGTATCCTATCCACAGTGGCAGTTCTTTTTAAAGAGGGTACTAGCTTACATGCACGCGCGCACACACACACACACACACACACACACACACACCATCAACTGATGACTCAACACTGCACTAGGACGTATCAATATGATATTTCTTAATCAATCATGTTACTTTACTCAAATATTGCAGAGAACACCACACATCAATGAGAGTCCCAGTCTCCCAGTCTCAGTGTCAGTATTTCCTCATCTGTCAGGGAACTGAACCAAGCCCTGCCTTTTTCACCTCTGAGATTGGATTAACAGATCCTAGCAGGGCGAGAAATATAATACAATCAGAAGTGTAATTTGATTTTGAAAGGATTGATAATGTAATTTTACATTTCTTATCGTAAGGCTGAGAATTCCCTGGATAGGGAGAGAGACTACAGTACATGAATCAAGTTCCAGCGCCAATGTATCAATGGCTGTGTCCCAAATGGCACCCTTTTCCACAGGGGGCACTACTTTTGACCAGAGGCTACGGGCCCTGGCCAAAAGTACTGCACTACATATGGAATAGGGTGACATTTGGGACTCAGTCAATGAGACCTTATTGAAAAAGTCCTTGGTCATTAAACATGTTTTGGAAGAGATTTCCAGCACTTTTCAAAGGAATTAAGCTAAAAAGTTATTACGTTATTGTTACAGCTCTCTGTTAGGTATTGTGCTTCCTTTTTTGTGTTTGTCAGAGTGTCAGAGTTTGGCTAGAGAGAGGAAGAAAATATTGAGATATTGAGTGCTTGTTAGTGTTTAACTTAGACAGCTATCAGCCTCTGGTTACTGCATCCAAAATGGTACCCTATTCCTTTAATAAAGTGTCATTCCCTATATAGGGCACTTTTGACTGCTCCCCCCTCCCTCCCTCACAAGCAGATACATTGATAGTATTGGCAGTGTCTTCATATTGACAGTGATATTCTCATCCCCTGCCTACCATAGTAGATAGACAGACTACCAGACCAGAGGGAAATACTTGTATAGGTCATTTGTAATTGTGCAATCAAGCTCATTAATTTAACAACTCATTATTCTTTGTGCGGGTCTGTTCCATTTTGAGACCCATTTATTAAAGTCCAACTTGGCCTGCAAGTCTGACTCTTGCCACTGCCAATATTTGTGCAGTACATCAAATACCAGTAGAAGAGAGGCTGCTAGAATAAACGTATCAACGCCTCGAAATGTCATATTCTGTCACACCCTGATCGGGTTTCACCTGTTTTGTGATTGTCTCCACCCCTCCAGGTGTCGCCCATCTTCCCCATTATCCCCAGTGTATTATACCTGTGTTCTTGTTTGTCTGTTGACAGTTCGCTTGTCAGGTCTTACCAGCGTGCATTCCTCGCCTCTTCCTATTTTCCAAGTTTCTGTTTCCTAGTTCCCAGTTCTGACCATTCTGCCTGCCCCCGAGCCTGCCTGCCGCTCTGTACCTGCCTGACTCTGACCCGACACGAATCTGCCTGCCCTGACCCCGAGCCTGTCTGCCGCTCTGTACCTTACTGACTTGCTCTGGATTACGGACATCTGCCTGCCCTTGACCTGTCTTTTTGCGTGCCCCCTGTTTGGTCAATAAACATCTGTGATTCTAGCTGTCTGGGTCTTATCCTGAGTTCTGATATTTCACTGGGAGGTTTTTGATTCAGCAAATATCAAAGACTAATCATCAACTTTCTATTTCATCATATTTTCATTTCCGACTCAAGATACTTTGATAAAATTAAATAATAAAATCCAACCCGCCTGCTGTCCTTGACTGACAAGTGTGTCCTCGCCTGACAAGCTGGTCGATCTTTTCAAAGTCTTTGTAACATTTTGACCGCAGATGTCATTTTTAAATGATTATTTCCCGCTCTTGCTTACCATCTCTCTCTTTTTCTCTCTACTTTCTCTCTCGTTTTTTTTCTTTCTCTGTCTACTTTCTCTCTCTCCTTACCATCTCTCTCTCTCTTTTTTTGCCATCTCTTTCTCTCCTTCACTCTGTCTGTCTGTCTGTCTGTCTGTCTGTCTGTCTGTCTGTCTGGCTAGAGAAAGGATGAAAATATTGAGATGTTGAGTGCTTGTTAGTATCTGTGTTTATCAGCTATCAGGCTCTATTTAATAAATCCTCAAGTGTCTTCTTTATTTCATGCTTATTGGACAGAGACAGTGAAAGAGTGACAGGAAAGAGAGGAAGAGAGATGTTAGTGGATTGAACCCATGCCAACATGCATGTGTTCTGAAGGCAGCGCCACTCACCCTCCCACCCGCCCCTTCCTCCCCCCTCCTTAACATCCCGAAATGACATTTGCTGGGATTTTAATTTTTCCTCATTCTCTCATTCCTCTCTCCTTTACTCTGACTGTATGGTCTCTCTCTCTCTCTCTCTCTCTCTCTCTCTCACTCTCACTCCCCCTCTCTTCCCTTCTTGTTCTTTGTCTCTCTTTCTTTCTTTCTCTCACTCTCCCCCTTCTCTCTTTTTTCTCTCCACCGCCATCTCTCTCTCTCTCTCTCTCTCACTCCTCCTCTCTCTCCCCCTTCTCTGTCTCTTTTGTCTCTCTGTCTTTCTCTCTCTCTCTCACTCACTCTCACTCTCACTCTCCCCTCCTTCTCTCTTTCTCTCTCCACCCCCCTACCTCTCTCTCTCTCTCTCTCTCGCTTTCTCTTCTTCTCACCCCCCCCTCTCTCTCTCTGTCTCTCTGTCTCTCTGTCTCTCTCACCCCCTCTCTCTATTTCTCTATGGATAAGATCACAGAGATGAAGAGATGTGGAGTAAAAGAAAGAGGCAACGGCTCTGAAGGTCATCCAATGCCAAATACAGAAGTTTGACAGTGACGGAAAACTGGAGGCTAAACTTGAAGGATAGCAAAATATCAGTAACCTTATCAAATAGTTGCAGTTAAAATAAAAAGCCTTTATTAAGTTACCATATCCATGCAGAAAGTTAGAACAAAGAAACAATTTGCTACTGCCAACGCTACGTCTGTACGGTTTCGCCGAGGCTGCTCTCCTCCTTGTTCGGGCAGGCTTCGGCGGCCGTCGTCCCCTGGAGTACTAGCTGCCACCGTTGTATGTTTTCGATGTTTGTTTGGTTTTGTCTTATTGGTACACCTGTTTCCGCTTAGTGTTTATTATGTGTCCTATAAGTTCTTTTGTTTTAGTCTTTGTTGTGTGTAATTGTTCACCGGTCAGAGAGGTGCAGTGTTTGTTTCTCCATTGTTCAGAGAGAGTTTCCGCACTTGTTGTGCGCGCTATTTTTGGTGATTGGAGTTTTACGCGTACGAGCGTACTTTCGCTTAGCTTCCGGGCTTTGTGAGGCCCTTGTTTTCCCGTGACTTTACTAAAGCCTGTTGGACGAAGCCTCTGTGTCCTGCGCCTGATTCCTGCACCACATCCACATTTCACAATGACAGAATTACACACCCTTGATGGAATCAGCAGGAGCAGCAGCAGCACCCGAAAGTCGCTTCGAGGAGTGCGCCCGCCGACAGGGACGACAGGATCAACCAACTCGGGACAACCCTGCAGGGAGTTATAAATACTCTGCACCGATGGGAGACCAGTGGGGTACCCACACCTCCACCTACTTCACCCCCACCACGGCCAGTCCGCCCGCTCCGGAACCCAGTGGGATTCGGGCCCCGCCTCCCGAGGGCGTATGATGGTACCGTGCCGGGTGTCAGGGCTTTCCCCTGCAGAGAACTCACCCAGCCACCGTACACCCGGGGCGCCGCGACACGAGGCGCTTCCGCCTCATCTCCTGTCTCACCGGCAAGGCGTTGGAGTGGGCCAACGCCGAATGGAGGAGGATAGACGCCGCTACGATCACCTACGCGGAGCTTCCCCCGCTTCAGGGCTGTGTTCGACCATCCACCTGAGGGGAAAGCGGCGGGGAGCGCTCTATTCTACTTCCGGCAGGTGAAGAGGACCGCCCAGGAGTTTGCCTTGGAGTTCCGGACTCTAGCGGCAGACGCAGGGTGGAAATGAGCGGCCTCATCGACCACTTTCGGTGCAGCCTACGGGATGACATCCGGCCGTGAGCTGGCGCGCAGGGACACCAACCTCTCGCTTGACCAGCTGGTGGACAGGGCCATACACCTCGACACCCCGGCCACCCGCGGACGCCCCGAGTGGGGGCCGGGCCCATTCCACCCTCTGCGCTTCTCCGAGCCGAGTCCTAGTGGAGCTCGGGGTGCTGGGCGCGAGAGAAAGGAGAAGAAGGAGTTGAGAGGGGCCGCCCCTGCACCACCACGGCCGGGAGGACACACTGCGGCTAGGTGCTGGGGAGGTTCTCCAGGGGGAAGAGACAACAGGGGCCACGCACTGGGGAGGCCTTCCAGGTGAGTAGGCACCCCACTTACCCAGAGCTCTCTGTTGTGCACCTAACCATACCTGTCAGCTCCACAGGTTGCACCTCGCTCACGGCATAAGGCGCTAGTAGATTCAGGCGCAGCTGGGAATTTTGTTGATCTGAAGTTTTGTGTAGAACTAGGGATTCCTCTCCTTCCTGTCAATATTCCCTTCCCTGTACATGCTCTAGATAGCCGCCCGCTGGGATCGGGGGTGATTAGGGAGGTCACAGCGCCACTTAGGATGAGGACGCAGGAGGGTCATGAGGAGACCATTCAGCCATATCTGATCGACTCTCCTGCGTATCCGGTGGTGCTGGGGCTTCCCTGGTTGATTACCCATAATCCCTCTATTTCGTGGGCAACAGAGGGCTCTTAAGGAGTGGTCTGCCCAGTGTATGGGGCGATGTCTGGGTGTTTCCAGTGGGGGCGACCTCGGTGGAGAGTCCAAACCAAGTGCCCGCAATCATGTTCTCCCTGAGTATGAGGATTTAGCACTGTGGTTTAGCAAGGCGAGGGACGACGCGATTGCCACCTCATAGACAGGGGGATTGTGCGATAGACCTCCAGACAGGAGCAGCGCTTCCGGAGCCATGTGTATCCTTTGTCTCAAGAGGAGAAGAGGGCTATGGAGACATACATAGCCGAGTTCTGAGACAGGGATACATACGGTCCTCCACTTCCCCTGCGCCCCCGACCTTTTTTGTGAAGAAAAAGGATGGAGGTTTGCGCCCGTGTATTGATTACCGTAGTCTCAATCAGATTACTGTGAAATACAGCTATCCACTCCCTCTGATTGCTACTATGACGGAGTCATTACACGGAGCCGGTTCTTCACAAAATTGGACCTCAGAGCGCCGACAACTTGGTGCGCATTAGGGAGGGAGATGAATGGAAGACAGCATTTAGTACCACCCGGGTCATTACGAGTATCTCTGCCATGCCACACGGGTTGATGAATGCTCCTTCAGTCCTCCAACCTTTGTGGATGAGATTTTCCGGGACATGCAGGGGGCAAGGAGTGGTCGTGCACATAGATCGACATTCTGGTGTACACTTCACCCGAGCCGAGCATGTAGCCCTGGTGCGCCGAGTGTTGAGGAGGCTGTTGGAGCACGACCTGCATGTCAAGGCAGAGAAATGTCTGTTTTCCAGGAGTCTGTCTCCTTTTAGGGAACCAGTTGTCCGCGCCAGGGGTGAAGATGGAGGTTGACCGAAGTCGCGGTAGCAGAATTGGCAAACCCCCAACCACGGTTAAAGAGGTGCAGCGGTTCTTGGGCTTTGAGAATTACTACCGGAGGTTTATCCGGGGTTTTGGACAGGTGGCAGCTCCCATAACGCCCCTTCTGAAGGGGGTCCGTGCGCTTTGCAGTGGTCAGCTGAGGCGGACAGGGCTTTTGGGAGACTGAAGGACCTGTTTACTTCGCCCCCGGTGCTGGCGCATCCGGATCCCGCTTACCATTCCAGGTGGAGGTGGACGCGCCAGAGGCCGGTATAGGGGCCGCTTCTATCGCAACGGTCCGGCACGCCACCTAAACTCCGCCCCGTGTTTACGCTGAAGAATATGGGCGCTGAACAGTGATCTAAAAGCTAATATGGTGAATGTCAGCGTGAAATGTGGATGTGGTGCAGGAATTAGGCGCAGGACACAGAGGCTTCGCCCAACAGGCTTTAGCAAAGTCACGGAAAACAACGTGCCTCAACAACCCGGGGCACAAACGAAATACGCACAACGCCAAAACTCCATCACAAAAATAGCGCGCCACAAATGCGAAACTTCTCTGAACAATGGAGGAAACAAACACTGCACCCTCTGACCAGTGAACAATTACACACAACACAAGACTAAAAACAACGAGAACTTATAGGACACATAATAAACACTAAACGGAAACAGGTGGACCAATAAGACAAAACCAAACAAACATCGAAAAACATACAACGGTGGCAGCTAATACTCCGGGGACGACGACCGCCGAAGCCTGCCCGAACAAGGAGGAGGAGCAGCCTCGGGCCGAAACTGTGACAGTACCTCCTTGACGCCGCGGCTCCAGCCGTGCGCGCGACCCCCGGCCTCGGGACGACCCAGGAGGACGCGGAGCAGGGCGCGTGGGGCGACCACGGTGGAACCCAGTCAGAAGAGACAGGTCCAGGATGTCCCTCCTCGGCACTCCAGCACCGTTCCTCCGGACCGCACTCTCCCACTCCACGAGATATTGGAGACCCCCATCCGACGCCCCCGAATCGAAGCTCAGCCCGGCGGAGCCGAAATTATGACGTGGGGGACAGGGAGCTGTTAGCCGTGGTACAGGCCCTAAAGGTGTGGAGGCATTGGCTTGAGGGGGCTCAACACCCTTTCCTCATTTTGACTGACCACCGTAACCTGGAGTACATCTGGGCAGCTAGGAGACTGAATCCTCGCCAGGCTAGGTGGAACATGTTTCTAGCCCGGTTCGTATTTAAGATCACGTACATCCCTGGGTCCAGAACGGTAAGTCAGATGTCCTGTCCCGCGGTATGACACAGAGGAGAGCTCCGCTGAGCCCACTCCCATACTACCGAAGTCTTGTCTGGTGGCACCGGTGGTGTGGGAGGTCGATGCTGAAATCGAGCGGGCGCGGCGCATCGATTATAGCCCTCCACAGTGTCCTGTGGGTCGATGTACGCTCCGCCCGAGGTTCGGGATCGACTTATTTATTGGGCTCACACATCACCCTCCTCTGGACATCCAGGTATTGGCCGGACAGTGCACTGCCTTAGCACTAAGTACTGGTGGCCAACGCTGCCAGGGATGTGAGGGTTTACGTTCCTCTGCTGGTGTGTGCCCAGTGTAAGGCGCCCACACCTGCCCAGGGGAAAGTTACAACCCCTGCCCGCTCCACAACGACTCCTGGTCTCACCTCTCGTGGATTTTGTTACAGACCTTCCCCTCACAGGGGAATACCACCATCCTGGTCGCCGGGATCGGCTCTTGAAGGCCTGTCGCCTCCTTCCCCATGCCGGGTCTCCCTACTGCCCTACAGACCGCTGAGGCACTATTCACCCACATCTTCCGGCATTACGGGTAGAGGATATAGTGTCTGATCGAGGTCCCCAGTTTACCTCCCGAGTATGGAGAGCGTTCATGGAGCGCTTGGGGGTCTCGGTGAGCCTTACCTCGGGTACCACCCGGAGAGCAATGGGCAGGTCGAACGTGTGAACCAGGATGTGGGTAGGTTTCTGAGGTCGTATGCCAGGGCCGGGCCGGAGGAGTGGGCGAGGTATGTCCCCTGGGCAGAGATGGCACAGAACTCTCTCCGCCACTAATCCACCAACCCAACCCCTTTCCAATGTGTGTTAGGTTACCAGCCGGCTCTGGCACCATGGCATCAGAGCCAGATCGAGGCTCCCTGCGTGGATGAGTGGGTTCGACGCCAGAGGAGACGTGGAACGCTGCACACGCCCATCTGCCATCCGCCGACACAAGGCGAGCGCCGATCTCCACCGCAGTGAGGGGCCGGTGTACGCACCTGGAGATCGAGTCTGGCTCTCGACCAGAAACTACTCCTCCCTGCCCTGCGGGAAGCTGGGTCGGCGGTTTGTGGGGCCTTTTAAAGTCCTGGGAGGAGGTTGGAACGAGGTGTGTTACAGGTTACAACTGCCTATTGATTATCATGTTAACCCCTCGTTCCATGTGTCTCTTCTCAGGCCGGTGGAAGCTGGTCCACTCCAGGACTGTGAGATAGGGAGAGACTCCTCCGCCCCCACTGGACATAGAGGGGGCTCCGGGCGCATACAGTTCGGTCCATCTTGGATTCGAGACGCCGGATGGGGGGTCTCCAATATCTCGTGGAGTGGGAGGGGTACGTCCGGAGGAACGGTGTGGGTGCCGGGGAGGGACATCCTAGACCTGTCTCTTCTGGACTGAGTTCCACCGCGGTCACCCCACGCGCTGCCCGCGCCCTCCTGGTCGCCCCCGAGGCCGGGTCGGCGCACGGCTGGAGCCGCGGCGCCAAGGGGGGGGGGTACTGTCGCAGTTTCGCCCGAGGCTGCTCCTCCTCTTGTTCGGGCAGGCTTCGCGGCCGCCGCCCCCGGAGTATTAGCTGCCACCGTTGTATGTTTTCGATGTTTGTTTGGTTTTGTCTTATTGGTCCACCTGTTTCCGTTAGTGTTTATTATGTGTCCTATAAGTTCTCGTTGTTTTAGTCTTGTGTTGTGTGTAATTGTTCACTGGTCAGAGGGTGCAGTGTTTGTTTCTCCATTGTTCAGGAGAGAGTTTCCGCACTTGTTGTGCGCGCTATTTTTGGTGATTGGAGTTTTACGCAGCAGCGTAATTTCGATTGTGCCTTCCGGCTCTTGTTGAGGCCCGCTTTGTTTTCCCGTGACTTTACTAAAGCCTGTGGACGAAGCCTCTGTGTCCTGCGCCTGATTCCTGCACCACATCCACATTTCACACTGACATTCACCATATTAACTTTTAGATCACTGTTCAAGAGCGCACATATTCTTCAACGCTCACTGATATGTACCTATGTGCACTCTTTTAAAACCTTTCCTATCCAGATATGAGGGTCCAGCCACATGAATATGCAGAATTGTATTCAAAATGTACATTCCATTGTTTTGAATTTGCAGTATAACCCTGCTATGCGTACTGTACTATCACATTAATATTCAAACAGACCACTATAGAACACTATAGTGCACATAGTGCAGGTGTATTGGTCCAACAGTCCCTCACTGTGCAGAGGATGCTGTGTCTGTATGTGTGTATGTGTTGTGACGTCACGAGAGGCTACACAGCTTTCAGCGGGATTGCTCAAGTAGTGCAAGGAGACAAGGTTCAAACAAAACAAGGATTTTATTATAGGTCTTGGGAAATTAACGAAAATATAACAAAATTCTGTTCTCTTGTGGCTCTTTAAGGGTTAACAGTTCAGGGATGTCTCTTCCACATCCAAAATCATAATTCTCACTCGCCAGATAACTTTTCCCCAGCCTTACTGTAGTCCACGTTGCAGCTAGTGGCCAACCCAGCAAAAAAGTCCTTCCAAATGTCTCTCACGTATTTCCACAGGTGCATATATCCAAAGGTGAGTATTTCCCAAAGGTAAGTATCTCCAAATCCTTATATTCCTCATGGAAGTGGACGCGGCAGCACTCTTGTCCTCCCGAGAGCCCCGGTTGAGACTGTGTCTCTTCCCCTTCCCAAACCTTCAGCTCATCAGCTCCTCATTTGTTTCAGCTGCGTGGGAAGATTGGCCATAGAGGGGTGGAGTTCCCGACCATACCAGCAGATGGAGCCATAGCTGTCTGGGCTTGCAGCCACCTCAGGGGGATGTAACGTCCCTCCAGGACACAGCCTCTCGTGACATCACACATCCCCTCTCGGGACCGACGCCCCGCCGGGGTAAAGGCAGCGAAGAAGGCATCACGCCGGGAGAGGGCGCCCCGCATTGCCGTGGGTGCTTGCCAGTGCTTCTTCACTCTCCACTCTAGACCAGGGACTCAGCCTCCTGTTGTCTCTCCTTGAGTTTCTACTGAACGCATCAGCCTTGGTTTTACAGAGTTTAGCTTCTGCTGAGCAGCTTTCAGTTCCTTCTCTCTCTTGCCTCCGCATTCTTCATCTTGTTCTCCAACACCTTGTACTTCCCTCTGCTTCTTCTGACCTCCTTACTACTGCGCAGGGTCTCCTCACACTCCTCGATGGTCCTGCGCAGGCCTCTCCAGCTCCTCCTGTTGCTTAGGGAAGGAGCTCTGTTGGAGCTTAGCCTGGAGGATATCTAACTCTTCTGTCTTCATGTCTAACTGTTGCTTTAACAAACGATACCTCTCAGCGGTCCCCTTCAGACCAGACAGTTCTTTGTCCAGATTCTGTAGCTCCGTTTCTGTGTCGGTCTGGGCACCTGCCATCCCTATCAGAGCCCGGGCGGGAGTGAGTAATTCGGAGGATTGCACCGGAGCCTTCCCAGGATGAGTCTTGCCTCTCCGCTTCCGAGGTACTGGGTTATCCTCTCCTGAGACTTCTCCAGAGTGGGTAAAAGGCTGGGCAGCCTCGGCCCAACTAGGGACAGGGACGGGGAGGGAATCAACCACCCCCGCCGCCGTGTGTATGGTTCCCCGTGTGCTGGTCATTGTAAGTTCAGTAATGGGGTATTCTCTGGTGTCCCCATGGACACAGGAAACTGGGAGGACTTTCTCGGGGTCAGACACGTTGGGCCCACCAAACCCCACGCACCAGGGTGGCCCGGCTACCAGAATAGTAAGGCCTCCAATCATGGTGATTCACAGTTACCGGGCAGGTGGGGGGTCGATCTGGGCCGCCATCTACGACTCCCAAGAGCGAGGCAAACGGTGTGTGGGTGCTGAGCTGGAGGACTCGCAGTGGGCATAGGTTCATCGGCTGGTTTCCCACACTGCCAGGAGATATGTCCCATCTCCCCACACCGCAACACTGTCGAGCTTCCTCCTGGTGTATCTTCTGACCCGCCTGGTTTCTGGCTCCCCTGGAGCCGGGATAAGTCCTGACGTGGCTGGGTTCGAGACCTTGGGGTCTTTGGACGGTTCTCCCATTTGTGGTGGGGCCGCACTCCTGGGGGCTTTTTCCGAAGCATCTAGCATCTCCGCTGTGGCCTGGTACTTTTCCACGCTTCCACGGTCAGATCAGCCGCGGTCAAGGCCTGTTGACTGATGAACCGCTTTGCCTCATAAGGCAGGGCGCGTAGGTAACGATCCACCACAACGCCTCCACCACCGCCGCTGCTGTATTCCTCTGCGGATCCAGCCATTTCTTGCGATTCGGACAAGTTCATGCATCTGCGCCCGAGGAGGTTGGTCTGGTTGGAAGGTCCAGCTGTGAAAGCGCTGGGCCATACCAAACTTTGTGAGTCCATATCTGCTGAGGATCTCAGACTTCAGGGCATCATAGTCAGCAACCTGGTCAGGGCCCAGGTCCCGGACAGCATTCAGCGATTCGGTTAGAAAGGGGGCTAACAGACCAACCCACTGCTGCTTGGGCCAGGCTTCCTAGTGGCCGTGGCCTCAAATGCATGCAGGTATGCCTCAATGTCATCGGTAGCTCCCATCTTAGATATAAAGTCACTTGCCTTTATTGGGCGGGTATTTTGGACCACCCTCTGTCTCTGCAACTGCAATTCCTCTGCCTTCAGAAGGTTGGCTTTCTTTTGCTCCTCCAAGAGAGCCACGCTTGCTTGCATCTGGGCTTGCTGGCCAGCAACAAGGGCTTTCAATATGTCCTCCATTTCAGTCGGCGGGGAGCCTACGGCCAACTTGGAAAACTGGGTGATCAAACCTTCGGTATCCTCCTCTGACATGCACTATTAACGCTTGAGCGTGCCCGTATTCTCCACCATCTGTGACGCCACGAGAGGCTACACAGCTTTCAGCGGGATTGCTCAAGTAGTGCAAGGAGACAAGGTTCAAACAAAACAAGGATTTTATTATAGGTCTTGGGAAATTAACGAAAATATAACAAAAATTCTGTTCTCTTGTGGCTCTTTAAGGGTTAACAGTTCAGGGATGTCTCTTCCACATCCAAAATCATAATTCTCACTCGCTCAGATAACTTTTCCCCCAGCCTTACTGTAGTCCACGTTGCAGCTAGTGGCCAACCCAGCAAAAAGTCCTTCCAAATGTCTCTCACGTATTTCCACAGGTGCATATATCCAAAGGTGAGTATTTCCCAAAGGTAAGTATCTCCAAATCCTTATATTCCTCATGGAAGTGGACGCAGCACTCTTGTCTCCCGAGAGCCCCGGTTGGAGACTGTGTCTCTTCCCTTCCCAAACCTTCAGCTCATCAGCTCCTCATTTGTTTCAGCTGCGTGGGGAGATTGGCCATAGAGGGGTGGGAGTTCCCACCATACCAGCAGATGGAGCCATAGCTGTCTGGGTTTGCAGCCACCTCAGGGGGATGTAACGCCCCTCCAGGACACAGCCTCTCGTGACATCACAGTGTGTATGTGTGTATGTGTGTGTGTGTCTCTGTGTGTGTGTGTGGGTGGTGAGGGGATGTTACACAGTATGCCAGTGGTCTGAACAGATGGATTTGTGGGGAGCACTGGGAAGGTAGTTGCAGAAAGAGCAGTCCTGATGTTCACGGGTGGCTGACTCAACCACTGGGGGGCCAGGGAGGGGAACAGGGACCAGAGAGGGGGTGAGAGGTAGGGGGGATTGGGAGGTGGGGGAGAGGGCTGGTAGTTAGAGGGGTAGCTAGTTTTGTTTTTACTTTGATGTTTTTTTCATTCACGAAGTTTGCTGATGAATTAGTAATTTGTGTACTACCATGTGTCAAATCAGAGGGCTGCATCATGTGACTAATAACTTAGTTTTTAAGTATCCTTTTGTCTACCCATCTGACAAAACGCCCCAAGGCTGTGTACAGCACATTGCCTCCATTCCCACCTCCCTCCCTCCCACTGCCCCTTACAGACTACCCAGCATGCCTCAGAAGAAGCCAACGCCCGTGTTCGCTCGGACATGGCAAACCTCGGATCCCAATGGTCCCTGATGGCTATCGCTCACCCTTTAACACTCTCCGACCGACTACTGTGTCTGCTGTCACTGATTAGTACAGAGGCTTCCTGTGGGCGCCACGGGACTCTGAGTCCAGTTATCCGAGGAGAGAGAGAGGCAGAGGGAGAGAGAGAGAGAGGCAGAGGGAGTGATAGAGAGAGGTGGAGAGAGAGAGAGGCAGAGTGAGAGTGAAAGTGAGAGAGCGAGAGAGGCAGAGAGAGAGAGAGATGCAGAGGGAGAGAGAGAGGGAAAGGCAGAGGGAGCGAGAGAGAGACAGAAGCAGAGAGAGAGAGAGGCAGAGAGAGAGAGAGAGAGAGAGAGAGAGAGAGTGAGAGAGAGAGGCAGAGAGAGAGAGAGAGAGAGAGCGAGAGAGAGAGAGAGAGAGAGAGAGAGAGAGAGAGAGAGAGAGAGAGAGAGAGAGAGAGAGAGAGAGAGAGAGAGAGAGAGAGAGAGAGAGAGAGAGAGAGAGAGAGGCAGAGAGAGAGAGAGAGAGCGAGAGAGAGAGAGAGAGAGAGAGAGCGAGAGAGAGAGAGAGAGAGAGAGAGAGAGAGAGAGAGAGAGAGAGAGAGAGAGAGAGAGAGAGAGAGAGAGAGAGAGAGAGAGAGAGAGAGAGAGAGAGAGGAGGGAGGACATAATGATGTCAGGGAGCCCAACCTAACCTCCAGGCCCCCCTCTCCCTTTTCCCACTAGCCTTAGAAGAACCCTTCTCTCGCTCCCCAAAATATCCCTCCATCTGATTGCTGAATTAATGAGAGTGCAGGAGAGTGTAAAAGTAGAAAAGAGGACTAGCGGTCAGCGTAAAGAGCCGGAGCTTTCTTCTGATCACATATGGACATTTTGGATGACAAGTTAAAAAGTGAAAAGCATTGGGGGGTAGAGGGGATAAAGGAGTCATAGATTTGGAGCAAGGCTATGGGATTAACTTCTGTATTTATCATGAACATAAAGAGTCATCCAAAAGTGTACATGTTGAATTGAGAAATTATATTTCTTAATGCTCGCCGCCTTCGTTTTTTTTTTACCCATAATGCCAACCCTATATTTCGCTAATCAAGATCATAATTGTTATGGGATATGCCACTGTTCTGATATTGCTTTGATAATTGAATCATAAGTTTCACTGCAATCAAAAAAACATTAGCGGCAGCAAGGCGGCTTTCAAATGGTGCTTCCTTTATTTGAATCATCAACGCAATTCCCAATGAGAATGGGAGATACTCAGTCATGAAGGGCTGCTTTAGATCCTTACTCACAGTTCATTGCCTTTGAGTGTTAAGCAACGGTACATAATATCATTATGTATATTGGAGGAAATTAACTGTTGTAATAGTTGAGAGTATAATGACGCCGCATCATGACAATGCTGGAAAATGGTTATGCAAACCATGTTTCCGAATCGGACTTTTAATATTCTGTAACTTCTGCTCGAAGTATCATCTTGGAAATTGAGTCAGTGAGAGAGGGAGGGGGAAGGCAGAGAGAGAGAGAGAGAGAGAGAGAGAGAGAGAGAGAGAGAGAGAGAGAGGATGGGAGAGAACAGGAATATAAAATATTGTTTCCTGTTTGAGGGTCCAGGGTGATATGATGCAGACAACAGTAAATTAAAGAGGGAACTGTACAACAGCCTTAAATTAAATAACCCAGATATTTTCATACACTTTTTTATTTATTTCATTTTTTATTTTGATCTTGTGTTATGGGTTCCGTTTTCAAAGGCTCAGCTCACCCGAAGTATCCATCTCTCCAAGTCATCTTCAAGTCTTCCTGTTTTTCAATCACTCTTCCTGTCATAACATCAATGTCATTAATTTCACTCACCTCTCTATGGCATGAATACTTTTCTCTAGCTCTCTGACATGTTGTATACTCAGCTGAGTATATTCTGTCATCTCGCTCTCTCTCCCTCCCTGACAAGCTCACCTGTAACTATAGGTGGTGGGAAAGCAACTTAGCAAATGTTCAATACCGACTTAAATTATACATGACATCAGTGCATTCACTTTCTATGAAGTGCCACTAATGGTAGATTTTCACCCACATGTTATTTAACAGCTTTCAGTAGATTGGAGTAACACACTATGCTAATTAAGAGGTCGCTGGTTCTGTGTCTCCAAATGGCACCCTAACCCTTTACAGACCACTACTTTTGACCAGATCCTATGGGCCCCAGTCAAAAGTAGTGCACTATAGGAATAGGGGTGCCATGTGGGATACACCCTGTGTTTGGAAAGCCATTACAGCCATCTATTCATTTAATCTTAATAGCCTGATTTATGATTACCCCACGATACTCTGTAGTCCACACTACCACCCACCAGTTTCTGCCGCTAGACTATTCATCCATGTATCAGTCTGTCTGTCTGTTGTTTCCACCTGTCCTTTTCTGACTGTCTGTAGCTGGAGATGGGTGTAGGTTAGGTTGACTTGGTTGGTTTTAAGAGGGGTTTTGGGGGGTGATGCAGGGAGAAGGTGGATGCTGAATAAAAGAACAAGGCTTATCACGAGAGTCGAGGTTTGAGCTCTGACTAGCTTTCTGCTTGACTTTTTTCCTTTTACAAAAATGGCTGAAAAACAAGTGCTGTTCCAAGTCATTTCAGCAAAGCCATGACACCCACCATTCAGATTGTTCTGAAATCATTTCTGTAGTTAGAAACAGATATAATTAGCATTCCTGCAACCATTTTGTTGAAATATAATTTGATTTGAGAAATGTAGAGAATTGACAATTTCTTTGGATTCCATTGTTAGAAAAGTTTGGTCCAAATCAGATGTTAGGTACTATATTTATTGAATATTATATGAATCCTATAAATAAAAATGGCCAATTTGAGTGCAATCAATTAAATGATATTTCAACAAAATGTTGTTGCAAGAATGCTTATCTTAACCTGTTTCTAACAGAAACAATTTCAGAAGAAACAGATGGTGGGTGTCGAAATCGTCTTTCTTGTGGTTTGAGGTGGAATCGACCCAAGTAATAACTGACAGAACAACCGCTTTCAGATTGTAACACATACTGTAGCCTAACATCCATAACTTGAATCACATAACTTACCACGTAGCAAATTCTGTTTTGTAAAGAAGTATGGAGAGACATAGAGATACAGTTAAAATGGCAACGATTCTTGTCCCTCTGTTTAGATTGCTTATGTTTATAAGAACTGAGGTCGGGGCGTTAGTATACTTTAGTTTAACTTTACTAGAAAGTATGCTGGCATTACATGGTTCACATGGCATATGACTCCCACTGTCAGGATACTGTAAAACATGGAACTGGAATCCCACAGTACGAATACACAGACTGGATTATGGCATAATGTTTACTGCATTACAACACTAACAAACAGATTCTTGTCGGATAGGGCAGAGTCAACCAGATTACAACTGGATACAAGGCCATGGAAAAAGAGCACACAAAACAAAAATACAAAAAATATGTGGTTTATTACAATGTTATAAATAGGTAATAGTTTAAATGACCAAGCTGGTGTAGGTGTTAGCAGGACTGTAAAACAAATTGTTACCTGTTGCACAAGAAGCTTACTGAGAGTAGTTAAGTTATAGCTGAGTAAAGCACACACCAATCTAGTTAAAAGGATATCACACACTTGATATAAGTTCTGGTACGGCAGTGCAAACAGTGAGAAGCCTCACAAGCTGCAATAGTTAGTTACGCTAAGTAAAGCTAAGTTCAATACAAATGTTAGCCTTCCCCTTTAAGAGTATAATATCAACGCACAAACAATTATATAGGTTGCGCTTTACCTTGTTGGGCTTCAGCTGCCACATCAAGATACAACCAATGATTATTTCTTACTTTAATATAGCTTACCAATGGTCACCAACGATACAACTAAAAAAACAACCTTACGGCAACTGGCGTGGGCAACTTGGCATCCAGCAGCTACCTTTCACATTAGAAAACACTGAAGACTCAACCAGTAAAAGGGAATGTCCACCCTGTAACACACTGTCTATGTTTAATGTATAACTAGGTCTTTAAAAGGTCACCCACATCCAGGCCAGAAATAAACTTCTCCCCCATTAATTTGTCAACCATGGCATGCTCTGTCAACTCCACCACATTGTCTTTAAGTGAATGTCAGCTTATTATGGGGATGACAGGAAGTCAATAGCTCCTTCTGTAAATGGTGACAAATGCAGGTTCCTTTCTGCTCCGACGCCTGACGAAAAAAGCTCATATCATCCTCCGATCCCCCCATCCACATCCTTTCTTTTCCTAGTGTGCTACTTTCATCCTGTCAAAACG
Source organism: Coregonus clupeaformis (assembly GCF_020615455.1). Taxonomy (NCBI): domain Eukaryota; kingdom Metazoa; phylum Chordata; class Actinopteri; order Salmoniformes; family Salmonidae; genus Coregonus; species Coregonus clupeaformis. Next base: position 47,891 of record NW_025535227.1, on the reverse strand, counting down.
CGCCATCGCCAGCATACAACAGTCATATCCTTCAGAACACAGGCGCACGCAAACACACACACACACACGCGCAAACACGCACACGCCCACACACACACAGCTCTGAACGCCCCCTCAATTATTCCCACAGTAAGGTTGAGACCCCACAGGTTCCTGTGTGTGTGTGATATTAGCCACTCTATTGTGTGGCCTTGACGTCTCTCATCTTGTTCCAGAATAAAAAAGGTGCTCTGTCTTTATTTGTAAATGTGTTAAGCAAGAAAGTGTGAAAAGAAGAAAATAAACTGGCATGTGAGATAGATTGTCTACCTTCTGTACAACATTTAATGTATTCCATCTCTTATTCATGTAATCCCTTTATGTATAGCACTAGCAGTGTTACACCACCTATGGCTTTGTCTCTTCCACCATCTATCAACTCCTTTTTGTAGAGTTCCACATCTAGTCATTTGCTTTGATATCCCCGATGCGCGCAGAAACCTAAAGGAAAGCGTGACTTTGAAAAAAACGTTTTCTCTGAAATGATTATGCAATCAACGAAAAACATATCACAAAGGGGACACTGTGTGAAATCTCTCAGAATCTTTTTATGCATGAATCGAATGTATTATTCATTTGTGATATTTTTTGATCCATGATTAAGTTGTGCGTATACTTTCTAATGCATTACTGCAAATGAATTGTGCGCAAGGCTGTAGGCCTACAGATGTAGGATCTTAATTTGATCACCCTGTTGCAGGAGAGCTTTCCTGCAAAGAAGGAACATTTAAACTTGTAGTGTATTTGAGGTTTAAATAGGCTTTGAAGTTAGTAATTTCCACTTTGAAATTCCAGACTTGATTTCCTTTAGTAAAAAATGCATCAACCCCCTACAAAAATGTCCATTCATTATATCCACATAATAATTCATATTTCCTGTTGCTGCAGGATTATTTTCATGATGTATTGAACTGGCTCAAATCAAGAGTGTATGTCTGATGTATGATGCTGGAAGGTATACAGTGACTTGCGAAAGTATTCACCCCCTTTGGCATTTTTCCTATTTTGTTGCCTTACAACCTGGAATGAAAATGGATTTTTGGGGGTTTGTATCATTTGGATTTATACAACATGCCTACCACTTTGAAGATGTAAAATATTTTTTTGTGTGAAACAAACAAGAAATAAGACCAAAAAACAGAAAAACTTGACCGTGCATAACTATTCACCCCCCCAAAGTCAATACTTTGTAGAGCCACCTTTTGCAGCAATTACAGCTGCACATCTCTTGGGGTATGTCTCTATAAGCTTGGCACATTTAGCTACTGGGATTTTTGCCCGTTCTTCAAGGCAAAACTTCTCCAGCTCCTTCAAGTTGGATGGGTTCCGCTGGTGTACAGCAATCTTTAAGTCATACCACAGATTCTCAATTGGATTGAGGTCTGGGCTTTGACTAGGCCATTCCAAGACATTTAAATGTTTCCCCTTAAACCACTCGAGTGTTGCTTTAGCAGTATGCTTAGGGTCATTGTCCTGCTGGAAGGTGAACCTCCATCCCAGTCTCAAATCTCTGGAAGACTGAAACAGGTTTCCCTCAAGAATTTCCCTGTATTTAGCGGCATCCATCATTCCTTCAATTCTGACCAATTTCCCAGTCCCTGCCGATGAAAAACATCCCCACAGCATGATGCTGCTACCACCATGCTTCACTGTGGTGATGGTGTTCTCGGGGTGATGAGAGGTGTTGGGTTTGCGTCAGACATAGCATTTTTCTTGATGGCCAAAAAGCTAAATATTTGTCTCATCTGACCAGAGTACCAGTCGGGAGAGGTTGTGTTTTTCTCTAGCTCTCTAGCTGGAGGTAAGCAGGAGGTAAGCTTCTCATTTGGTGTTGAGTAAAGCTTAACCATGTATTAGATCGTAGGTTGGTAGTTAGTTGTAGTTAGGTATTGTATTTATTATAGGTTAGTATTGTTGTTATTGTAGGTTTCCGTAGGTAATTGTAGGTTAGTATCGAAGCACGAGGCTAGCTAGCTAGCAGGTAGCTACTGGTAACGATTAGCAACGATTAGCAACGGTGTAGAGCTTCTCATATGGTGTTGAGTAAAGCTTAACCATGTATTAGATCGTAGGTTGGTAGTTAGTTGTAGTTAGGTATTGTATTTATCGGTAGGTTAGTATTGTTGTTATTGTAGGTTTCGGAGGTAATTGTAGGTTAGTATCGAAGCACGAGGCTAGGGCTAGCTAGCGGGTAGCTACTGGTAACGATTAGCAACGATTAGCAACGGTGGAGAGCTTCTCATATGGTGTTGAGTAAAGCTTAACCATATATTAGATCGTAGGTTGGTAGTTAGTTGTAGTTAGGTATTGTATTTATTATAGGTTAGTATTGTTGTTATTGTAGGTTTCGTAGGTAATTGTAGGTTAGTATCGAGCACGAGGCTAGCTAGCTAGCGGGTAGCTACTGGTAACGATTAGCTGTTTCCAATGTTAAATTGCTGCAGCCAACGCTTAATTTTTGCTGCGCGTTATGCGCTATGAAAGGAACTAGACACGGACATGAATTATCTGTTTAGTGTGCTAACACACTCTTGGCAGTTTGTTGTAAACCAAGTATTGGTGCTAAATTGTGTGTTAATGGATGCTAGCTTGCTAGTTAGCTACGGCGGCCATAGCTAGGTATCGTGGGTAGTTACTGTGTCTTGGCAGTGTCTTCCGCCGGGCCGGGCTGTAGCACGGCGAGCTAACTAGCCGCTTTTTTCGAACAGAGTCAGAGTCAACACAGTAGCCATTGTGTGCCGGTGTAGCCGAAGCTAGCTAGCTAGCCGCTCTTCAAACAAAGTCAACACAGTGGCTATTGCTAGCTACCCAACACGACCAGTGAACTGTACGGTAGTAGCTAATTACAATATACTTGTCCTAGCTTAGCCAACGCTGAATCATTGCTGCGCCATGAAAGGAACTTGACACAGACACGAATGATCTGTTTAGTGTGTTATCACACTATCGGTGGTTTGCTGTGACCAAGTGTTTGTGCTAAACTGTGTGTTACTGGATGCGAGCATGCTAGTTAGCTAGTTAACACACTATTGGTGGTTTGTTGTGACCAAGTATTGGTGCTTAACTGTGTGTTAAAACTGTGTGTTATTGGATGCTAGCATGCTAGTCAGCTATGGTGTCATAGTTAGCTAGCTGAATAAAGTGGGTTGAGTCTATTCCTTTAAACATTGAACAACTGTGGTTCACAACAATTCTGATTTAAAGGTGGAAGTTGGGAGAGTTTTTGTTCGGGTGGTTCAGTGAAACAATTTTAGTTTCTGAGGTAGAAGCTTTTGGTGAGGGAGGCCCCCCTCTCCTCTCAGATGCTTAGCTCATTTCATTCCGATCTCTCTGCATTTTTGTAGCCATTTGCTACAGCCTTCAACTATGCCTCTGCCTATCCCTGTTCCTCCTCTTGCACAGGCTACACAAACAACGCACCACACCGCGCGGCTGCTGCCTCTCAACCTGGTGGTCCCTGCACGCACCCCTCACCTGGAGTTCCAGGTCGCAGGCAGCCTCTGAAACTGCCGCTCTGCTGCCAACAAAGCTGACTTCATCCTAGCCTATGCCAACCTCCAGTCCTCGACTTCCTGGCGCTGACGGAAACATGGATCACCACTGAAAACACGAGCTACTCCTACTGTTTTTTCCTCGCCTGACCATGTGTTCTCGCATACCCCGAGAGCATCTGGTCAGAGGGGTGGTGGTACAGGAATCCTCATCTCTCCCAAGTGGACATTCTCAATTTTTCCCCTAACCCATCTGTCTATCTCCTCATTTGAATTCCATGCTGTCACAGTCACTAGCCCATTTAAGCTTAATATCCTTGTCATCTATCGCCCTCCAGGTTCCCTTGGAGAGTTCATCAACGAGCTTGACGCCTTGATAAGTTCCTTTCCTGGAGGATGGTTCACCCTCACAGTTTTGGGGGATTTCAACCTCCCTATGTCCACGCTTGACTCATTTCTCTCTGCCTCCTTCTTTCCACTCCTCTCCTCTTTGACCTCACCCTCTCACCGTCCCCTACTCACAAGGCAGGCAATACGCTTGACCTCATCTTCACTAGATGCTGCTCCTCTACTAACTCACTGCAACTCCTCCAAGTCTCCGACCACTACTTTGTTTTTTTCTCTCTCGCTCTCCTCCCACACTACTCACTCTGCCCCCTACACAGATGGTAATGCGCCGCCGCAACCTTCGCTCTCTCTCTCCCACTACTTCTCCTCTTCCATCCTATCATCTCTTCCTTCCAATCCTTTCCCTCCAACCTCCTGATTCTGCCTCCCCAACCCTCCTCTCCTCCTTTCTGCATCCTTTGACTCTTGTGTCCCCTATCCTCCCGGCCGGCTCGGTCCTCCCCTCCAGCTCCGTGGCTTGGATGACTCACTGCGAGCTCACAGAACAGAGCTCCGGGCAGCGGAGCGGAAATGGAAGAAAACTAAACTCCCTACCGACCTGGCATCTTTTCACTCCCTCCTCTCTACATTTTCTTCATCTGTTTCTGCTGCTAAGGCCACCTTCTACCACTCTAAATTCCAAGCATCTGCCTCTAACCCTAGGAAGCTCTTTTGCCACATTTTCCTCCCTCCTGAATCCCCCCTCCTCTCTTTCTGTGGATGACTTCGCACAACCACTTTGAAAAGAAGGCTGACGACATCCGATCCTCGCTTGTTAAGTCTAATGACACTGCTGGTCCTGCTCACACTGCCCTACCCTATGCTTTGACTTCTTTCTCCCCTCTCTCCAGATAAAATCCTGCGACTTGTGACTGCAGGCCGCCCAACAACCTGCCCCTTGACCCCATCCCCTCCTCCCTTCTCCAGACCATCTCCGGTGACCTTCTCCCCTACCTCACCTCGCTGATCAACTCATCCTTGACCGCCGGCCATGTCCCTTCCGTCTTCAAGAGAGCGAGAGTTGCTCCCTTTCTCAAAAAAACCAACACTCGACCCCACTGATGTCAACAACTACAGACCAGTATCCCTTCTCTCTTTTCTTTCCAAAACTATTGAGCGTGCCGCCTTTAGCCAACTCTCTTGCTATCTCTCTCAGAATGACCTTCTTGATCCAAACCAATCAGGTTTCAGGACTGGTCATTCAACTGAGACTGCTCTCCTCTGTGTCACGGAGACTCTCCGCACTGCTAAAGCTAACTCTCTCTCCTCTGCTCTTGTCCTTCTAGACCTGTCTGCTGCCTTTGATACTGTGAACCATCAGATCCTCCTCTCCACCCCTCTCCGAGCTGGGCATCTCCGGCGCGGCTCACTCCTGGATTGCGTCCCTACCTGACCGGCCGCCCTACCAAGTGGCGTGGCGAGGCTGTCTCCGCACCACGTGCTCTCACCACTGGTGTCCCCAAGGCTAGTTCTAGGCCCTCTCCTTTTCTCCCTATACACCAAGTCACTTGGCTCTGTCATATCCTCACATGGTCTCTCCTATCATTGCTACGCTGACGATACACAACTAATCTTCTCCTTTCCCCCTTCTGATAACCAGGTGGCGACCGCATTCTGCATGTCTGGCAGACATATCAGTATGGATGACGGATCACCACCTCAAGCTGAACTCCTGGCAAGACGGAGCTGCTCTTCCTCCCGGGAAGGACTGCCCGCTCCATGATCTCGCCATCACGGCTGACAACTCCGCTGTGTCCCCTCCCAGAGTGCGAAGAGCCCAGGGCGTGACCCTGGACAACACCCTGTCGCGTCTCCCCAACATCAAGGCGGTGACCCGCTCCTGCAGGTTCATGCTCTACAACATTCGGAGAGTACGACTCCTGCCTTACACAGGAAGCGGCACAGGTCCTAATCCAGGCACTTGTCATCTCCCCGTCTGGACTACTGCAACTCGCTGTTGGCTGGCCTCCTGCCTGTGCCATTAAACCCCTACAACTCATCCAGAATGCCGCAGCCCGTCTGGTGTTCAACTCCTAAGTTCTCACGCCACCCCCTCCTCCGCACACTCCACTGGCTTCCAGCTGAAGCTCGCATCCGCTACAAGACCATGGTGCTTGCCTATGGAGCAGTGAGGGGAACGGCACCTCTGTACCTTCAGGCTCTGATCAGTCCCTACACCCAAACGAGGGCATTGCGCTCATCCACCTCTTGGCCTGCTGGGCTCCCCTTCCTCTGCGGAAGCATAGTTCCCCCCAGCCCAGTCAAAACTGTTCGCTGCTCTGGCACCCCAATGGTGGAACAAGCTCCCTCACGACGCCAGGACAGCGGGAGTCACTCACCACCCTCCGGAGACATTTGAAACCCCACCTCTTTAAGGAATACCTGGGATAGGATAAAGGAATCCTTCTACCCCCCCCAATTGTAAAGTGGTTATCCCACTGGCTATAGGGTGAACGCACCAATTTGTGAGTCGCTCTGGCTAAGAGCGTCTGCTAAATGACGCTAATGTGCCCTTGAGCAAGGCACTTAACCCTAATTGCTCCTGTAAGTCACTCTGGATAAGAGCGCCTGCTAAATGACTAAAATGTAAATGTAAATGTACCTTCTTCCATATGTTTGGAGAGAAGTCTCCCACATGCCTTTTTGGTGAACACCAAATGTGCTTGCTTAATCTTTTCTTTAAGCAATTGCTTTTTTCTGGCCACTCTTCCGCAAAGCCCAGCTCTGTGGAGTGTACTTAAATTGGTCCTATGGACAGATACTCCATCTCCGCTGTGGAGCTTTGCAGCTCCTTCAGGGTTATCTTTGGTCTCTTTGTTGCCGCTCTGATTAATGCCCTCCTTGCCTGGTCAGTGAGTTTTGGTGGGCTGCCCTTTTAGTAGGTTTGTTTTTGGTGCCATATTATTTCCATTGTTTAATAATGGATTTAATGGTGCTCCGTGGGATGTTCAAAGTTTCTGATATTTTTTTATAACTCAACCCTGATCTGTACTTCCATAACTTTGTCCCTGACCTGTTTGGAGAGCTCCTTGGTCTTCATGGTGCCGCTTGCTTGGTGGTGCCCCTTGCTTAGTGGTGTTGCAGACTCTGGGGCCTTTCAGAACATGTGTATATATACTGAGATCATGTGTGACAGATCATGTGGACACTTAGATTGCACACAGGTGGACTTTATTTAACTAATAATGTGACTTCTGAAGGTAATTGGTTGCACCAGATCTTATTTAGGGGCTTCATAGCAAAGGGGGTGAATACATATGCACGCACCACTTTTCCGTTATTTATTTTTCAGGAATTATTTGAAACAAGTTATTTTCTTCATTTCACTTCACCAATTTTGACTATTTTGTGTATGTATATTACATGAAATCCAAATAAAAAATCAATTTAAATTACAGGTTGTAATGCAACAAAATAGGAAAAACGCAAGGGGGATGAATACTTTTGCAAGGCACTGTAGGTCTTGAACTGTAGTCATTTCATGTAACATTACCAGTTCCTCAAGAGGCTTCCAGTATTCAAAACTCAACTTAAGATAGGCAGAACACGTATTTTTATCTCCTGTATCATCACTTATGACCAATAGTGGCAATGTCATTCAGTAGACCGCCGCCTAAAGAAGCATGAGGCAGAGAAATACTCAAAATAATTAGATAAATCGCTTTCTTTAGTATGGGAGTATTTTCAACTGCAGTTTGAAGAGCGAGCCTAATCTACCCAATAGAATAGCAGTTGCTCACTCTCCCCTCAAACCTCCATAAAGATGACTGTTTTGTTATTTTATGGCTAAATCTACAAATAGTTCTCAAGTGCATTGTCACTGTAAGTAAAGTTGTTGCTGCTGACTCTGCTCCCTGCCCCTGTTTGCCCCCTGATTAACCTTGCTCTTTTTTTCTTTCGCTTTTTCTTTTCTCTCTTTTCTCTCATGCTTTTCTTCTTCTCGCTTCTTCTCTCTCTTTCTCTCTCTCTTTCTCTCTATCGCGCGCTCTCTCGCTCTGTCTCTTCTTTCCTCTAACTCTCTTTCTAACAATTACAGAGCACCTCATACTGTAAGAACCCATTAATATTTGAATGAATGAGATACAAATTCCAATCATACAAAACATGGTGGTGGATAATGGGAAACCGTATCTGAGCCCGTCTTTTTGGGTTCACACAAAGGGGGACCTTCCATTCCTTCCAGTTCTCTGCTGCAAATGACTGGAACGAACTGCAAAAATCTCTGAAGCTGGAGACACTTATCACCCTCACTAACTTTAAGCATCAGTTGTCAGAGCACCTTACCGATCACTGCACCTGAACACAGCCCATCTGTAGTCCCCACCCAACTACCTCATCCCCATATTGTTATTTACATTGTTATTTATTTTGCTCATTTGCACCCCCAGTATCTCTATTTGCACATCATCTTTTGCACATCTATCATTCCAGTGTTCATACGAAATTGTAACTATTTTGCACTATGGCCTATTTATTGCCTTACCTCCATAACTTACTACATTCGCACACACTGTATATATATTTTCTGTTGTATTTTTGACTTTATGTTTTGTTTACCCCTATATGTAACTCTGTGTTGTTGTTTTTATCGCACTGCTTTGCTTTATCTTGGCCAGGTCGCAGCTGTAAATGAGAACTTGTTCTCAACTGGCTTACCTGGTTAAATAAAGTTGAAATAAAAAATATATATATGAGGTAACAAGTCTACATTGATTGCCCTTACCAAAATCTTATTACATGCTTCATCCACTGTCTCTAAGTGTTTGAGTTTGAGTTCAAAAGGTAAGGTTGAGGTTACGTCCTCAAGCCCTGCCTATGTAACGGAGTTGGTTACGTGACTACACCTTGCCTGAGACCCAAAAGTTGTATTGGCTCCCCAACTAATAAAGAGCTTTTTAGCTCAGTGGGCTAAGGAGACTCCTTTGGTGCACAGGAGACCTACGCTCAAGACCCTGAATCACACGCACTGTAGATCAGTCAATGTTGTCAAAAGGCAAGTCAGACTGGTATGTGGTTACTGTGTGTGTTTATAGCCGCTTACTTTTGCATTTAAAAGTATCTTATTATCATGACATTTAAGGGCTTGACGCTTACAGTGATGGTCTTTCTGTTAGTCAATGTCTAAAAGTCAAAGGTCAAGTTAGGTCCTTTTTGTGTCCAAGTCCAAGGTTAACTTATCTCAAGTGATATACATCCTCTGTTCATTTATTTCTACCACAGGCCCCTCAATGGTGACTCTCTAGTCTGAACATCCAAGTAATTATGTGGGAGAGAGAAAGGAGAGGTCCTCTTGTTATACAAGGGACTGTTGTATTCAACTCCCCGTTTTGCTCAAATGTCAACACAAGCCACAGTGGTTGGGGCACCACCAGGGCCCTTCTCTGGGAGCGTGGCCAGGAGAAGGCACCTGACCTGGGTGCAAATGAAGATCTTTAGCCTCTTTCAACTGCATCAGTGTGACTGTTAGTTAACTACCAGCAAGCCAGCCACACTGCCTTATTTAAACATAGTGAAAGAGAACAGGGGTTGAAATATCAAATTGAACTATTTCCCATATTTCTTGCACTATTGTGTCTAGTTTCATTGATTTTTGGTGTCTCTGTCTTCAACTTCTCTCTGAAAGGCAAGGTCAACTCATTAGCTGCACTGTATTTTCAAATGGCTTGTTTAAAAACAAAATTCAGTTATCGTTCTAGAGTGGCAGCTTATCGTACCATTAATTAAACCCAGACCCGTGTCTCTTCACCGTAGCGAGCTCCAGACTGTGAGACGATGCAGCAGTGTGCTGAGGCTCAGGAAACAAAGCAGTAGTTCATTGACAACCAGGAGGCAGAGAGGAGAGAAAGCTGCTCAAAATCATAGTCCTCACTGATGCTGACTGGCTCGACAGAAGAAAGAATTGGATCAGGTAAGGGGAACAGAGAACAGAGAGAGAGATAACGAGAGAGAGGGGTAGAGGGAGAGAGAGAGAGAGGGAAAGGTGAAAAAGAGGGCTCCCTGCTTCAATGAGCTCCCTCAGTGTCCGCCACAGGGATAAAAAGGAGGCCAAAGTCTGGGGCAACGCCAACTCATTAAACACACAGCAACACGCACACACACGCACGCACACACACACACACACACACACACACATCTGAATCCCAAGGCTAAAGATCGCTCTGTGTCCCTTAAAGGTACGACGCAGCAGTCCGAATGTACCGATCCCGGCAGCCTGAGTCGGGTCCTGTCTGTGGACTAGTTTTTCCGCCGTGATCTCCAGTTTCCCGAGGGTTCTGGAACGCTCCGGGAGCTTTTGATTTCCGCACCTGCATCCCATCAGCTATCCGCACACCTGGTCCTGATCATCACCCTTCTTAGGCTCTTGGCCTAACATCCATTCCCTGCCGGATCGCTAGCCATGAACAGTATGTTTGTCAGTGTATCAGCCTTGGAGTTTCTAGCGTTAGTTTTGTTGTTTTGCACCTTGTTGGCTTGCCGTGGTACTTACCTCCGTTTTGTTTTATCTGCAGTCAATCTCCCGGAACCTCACCCAACCCCTGCCTGGTTGTGCGGCTGCCGAGCCATTTGGATCTACCACTGCACCTCCACCAACTCATCTTCGCCGCCCGCTCTGTCCTGGATTATTCTACATCGTTTTTGGAATCTGTTAAATAAATACTCACCTTCGCTTCAACTCACCTTGTCCTGGTCTGCTTCTGGGTTCTGGCTTAGTAAACCGTGACAGAACGATCCGCCAGTAATGAACCCAGCGGACCTGGACTCTGTTCGCCATGCCATTACCCATCAGGAGAAGATGTTGGGCCATCATAGCACGGAGCTACAGGAGATCGCTGCAGTTCGAACCTTTCTACCGCCTGACGGAGGTCCAGAACCAGCGCAAGTTTCCCGTGGAGGATCCACTACCGGTTTCACCCATCTCGCCTGCCGCGCCTGGAGCTGTGTCCTTCCGTGAGCCCAAGGTTCCGACGCCGGATAAATATGAGGGGGAGCTGGGAAGATGCCGTTCTTTCCTTATGCAGTGTGGGTTAGTGTTCGATTACAGCCCTACTCTTATGCCACAGACAAGGCTAGGATAGCCTTTGTGATTGAGTTGCTGCGTGGTCGAGCGCTGAGTGGGCTTCAGCCGCTTGGGAACGACAACCCCTGCATGGCTTCATACCAGGGGTTCACGGCCGAGATGAGGAAGCTCTTCGACCATTCCGGCCCGAGGGAGGGACGCAGCTAGGCGCCTGTTTTCGCGTCACCAAGGAACCCGCGTAGCGTGGCCGACTTCGTGGATCGAAGTTCAAGACGCTGGCTGTGGAGAGTGGGTGGAATGAGGAGTCTCTGCAAGCGGCCTTTTACCAGGGTCTGTCGGAGCAGCTCAAGGATGAGTTGATCTCCTATCCGAGCCTAGTGACCTGGACAGCTTGGTAGCCTTGTCTATTCGGGTGGATAATCGAGTCCGAGAGCGGAAGGAGGGAGAAGCAATGGGGTCCGGCCCAATCGATCAGCTTCTCAGTTCCCAGTCGGGTCGGGTGGTGGACCAGAACACGCCGATCATTCTCCACCACAAAGGATTAGTGGAGAGGTCCTCTCTCCCGATTCTGAACTCCATGCAAGTGGGGCGGCACGAGCAACCAAGGAGGAGCGCCAACATAGACGTAAGACCAACTGCTGCCTCTACTGTGGTAGCTCGGGACATTACATCTCCACTTGTTCCCGGCGGTCGCCAAACTGCCCGGCTCAGCGAAAGTTGGGAGGACTTTTAGCGAGCCAGTTTCAACCTCTCAGTACCTCTGTCAGACCCCCGCTTTCCCGGCTACCCTTGTGAACAGGAATCAGAGCTTAGCGATTAACGCTTTATCGATTCAGGTGCCGGCGGAAGCTTTCTTGATGCCGAAGTTGGTGGAACAGCTGGGGCTTTCCAAGGAGCAATTGCCGGAAGCCATTGAAGCGACACTCTGAACGGCAGTAGTCTGGCACGTATCACGATGAGGACTGAACCGGTTAAGATGCTGTTGTCGGGGAATCATTCGAGATGATTTCATTCTTCATTCTGCCGCCTTCCCATGTTCCTCTGGTCCTTGGATACCCCTGGCTGAAGGAACACAATCCCACGCTCGATTGGGTGACGGGCAAGGCAACGAGTTGGAGCCTGATTGTCATGCTAACTGTCCCAAGACTGCCTGTCCCCATTCGGTTCCCAGTCAGGTGATTGAGGCGAAACCCCCCAGATTTGTCCCTGGTTCGAGACATATCACGATTTGGGGGAAGTGTTCAGTAAGCAGAAGGCTCTGTCACTCCCTCCCCACCGACCATATGATTGTGCCATCAACCTGTTCCCTGGAGCTGTCTACCCCAAGGGAAGGTTATGCAGCATCTCCCGCCCTGAACGTGAGGCTTTGGAGACCTAGCACAAGGAGTCCCTAGCTGCTGGTCTCGCCCGTCCCTCGTCATCACCCCTGGGGGCAGGATTCTTCTTTGTGGGTAAGAAGGATGGCTCTCTTCGACCGCGTATTGATTATCGGGGTTGGAATGACATCACGGTTAAGAACAAGTATCCCCTGCCCTTGATGAGTTCTGCCTTCGACTCCTTACAGGGTGCTACGGTGTTCACAAGCTAGACCCACGCAATGCGTATCACATGGTCCGGATCAGAGAGGGAGACGAGTGGTTGACGGGTTTCAATACACCGATGGGTCACTTCGAGCATCAGGTGATGCCGCTTGGACTGACCAATGCTCCAGCGGTATTCCAGAGTATGGTGAACGACGCCCTGAGAGATATGATCGGCCTCTTTGTGTTTGTTTACCTGGATGACATTCTGATCTTTCTCGAAGGAACCTTCCGACCACGCCCAGCATGTCCGGCAGGTTCTGCAGCGATTGTTGGAGAATCGCCTGTCCGTGAAGGCCGAGAAGTGCGAGCTTCACGCCCACACGACATCCTTTCTCGGGTACATCATCTCCAGGGGAGAGATTAGGATGGACCAGGAGAAGGTTAGAGCGGTTTGGAATGGGCCCAGCCCGGTACGAGATTGCAGCTCCAGAGATTTTTGGGGTTTGCGAATTTCTACCGCAGATTCATCCGGGATTACAGCCGCGGTGGCCGCCCGTAACGGCCTTGACTTCCAGTACAGGAGCTTCAAGTGGAATCCGGAGGCGGATCGAGCGCTTCTGGATTTGAAGAGGCGATTCACCAACGCACCGATTTCTCTCAACCGGACACGCCCGCCAGTTCGCCGCTGAAGTGGACGCGCCTGATGTGGGAGTTGGCGCCATCCTGTCGCAGCGATGCTCCACGACAGTAAACTCCATCCCTGCGCCTACTACTCGCCGCCTTTCGCGCGGAGAGGAATTACGATGTGGGCAACCCGGGAGCTTCGCGCGGTGAAACTTGCCTTGGAGGAGTGGCGCCACTGGTTGGAGGGGCGGAGCAACCCTTATTGTCTGGACTGACCACAAGAATCTTGCTTACGTGCAATCGGCTAGACGCCCCAACTCCCGCCAGGCCAGGTGGTCGTTGTTTTTCGGACGATCCAATTTTTCCCTGACGCTCCGACCTGGATCTAAGAACGGCAAGGCGGACGCCTTGTCTCGGGATGTTCTCCAAGACGGAGGGAGAGTGGGTCCAAGACCGAGACACTTCTCCCCGGAACTGCGCCGTGGGAGCTGTTAGGTGGGAAGATTGAGGGAGGAGGTGATGGCGGCTCTTCGGGCGCCCGTCGTCGGTCCACCCGGTCGGTTGTTTGTGCCTGAGTCGGGTTCGCGCCCCGCGTCAAATGGTCCCACGCCAGCAAGATGGCTTGTCACCCCTGGCGTGGCCGACGATGGCGCTTCTTCGCAGACGCTTTTGGTGGCTCGCCGCGGCCGAGGATACTCGGGGTTATGTTGCTGCCTGTCCAGTGTGTGCGCAGAATAAGGGTACCAATCGCCCAGCTCTGGACTACTTCACCCCCTTCCTATTCCCCGGCCACCATGGTCGCATCTGGCCCTGGACTTTGTCACTGGGTTGCCCGCTTCTGAGGGGAACACGGCCGCTCTGACTATCGGACAGATTCAGCAAGTTCGCCCACTTTGTGCCAATTGCCAAGCTTCCCTCTGCCTCGGAGACGCCCGAGATCCTGGTTAGGGAGGTTTTCAGGTCCACGGTTGCCCAGTGACATCGCTCCGACCGGGTGGGCCCTCAGTTTACCTCTGCTGTCTGGAAGTCCTTCTGTTTGGCCATTGGAGCTACAGTCAGTCTCACATCTGCTTTTCATCCCCAATCTAATGGTCAGGCGGAGAGAGCCAACCAGAAGATGGAATCCACGCTACGCCTTGTTCCAACCCCCACCTCCTGGGCTCAGTTGCTTGGGTGAGTATGCCCACAATACTCTCCCACATCTGCCACTGGGATGTCTCCCTTCCAGTGCCTGTATGGCTACCAACCTCCCTTGTTCCCTTCCAGGAGAAGGAGCTCCAGTGCCTTCTGTTCAGGCCCATATTCGCCGCTGCCACCGGACCCGGCATCGGGCCAGAAAGGCACTCCTTAGAGTTTCGACGGTATCAGCTCCAGGCGACCGCCGCCGCTGATCCCCGCTCCCACCTACACCATCGGAGATAGGGTCTGGTTGGCTACACGGGATCTTCCTTTACGGACTGGAGTCTAGGGAAGTTGTTACCGAGTTCATTGGTCCGCTTGTGGTGGAGAAGGTGATCAATCCGGTGGCAGTTCGACCAAACTCCCGAGGCGCCAGAGTCCATCCCCACCTTTCATGTCTCCTGCCTCAAGCCTGTTTTCCCAGTCCTCTGTTGCCTCCTCCGCCTCCTCCTCCTCCTCCTCGGATGATCGGAGGTGGTCCTGCCTACACGGTGGCGACGCATTATGGATTCCAGACGGCGGGGCCGGGGTTTCGCAGTATTCTCGTGGACTGGGAGGGGTATGGTCCTGAAGAGAGGAGTTGGATTCCGCGTCGACAGATCCTAGATGCGGACCTCATCCGTGACTTCTACCGCCTCCATCCTGGCGCCCCGGGAGCCCGCCCGGTGGCGTTCCGCCGGAGGGGGGTACTGTAACGATTCCGGCAAGTCTGAGTCGGGTCCTGTCTGTGGACTAGTTTTTCCGCTCGTGATCTCCAGTTTCCCCGAGGGTTCTGGAACGCTCCGGGAGCTCTCTTGATTTCCGCACCTGCATCCCATCAGCTATCTGCACACCTGGTCCTGATCATCACCCTTCTTAGGCTCTCGGCCCTAACATCCATTCCCTGCCGGATCGCTAGCCATGCAACAGTATGTTTGTCAGCGTATCAGCCTTGGAGTTTCTAGCGCAGTTTTGTTGTTTTGCACCTTGTTGGCTTGCCGTGTACACTCCGCTTTGTTTCTATCTGCAGTCAATCTCCCGAACCTTCACCCAACCCTGCCTGGTTGTCGGGCGGCCGCCGAGCCATTCTTGGATCTACCACTGCACCTCCACCAACTCACCTTCGCCGTCCCTTTGTCCCCTGGATTATTCTACATCGTTTTTTGGAATCTGTTAAATAAATACTCACCTTCGCTTCAACTCACCTTGTCCTGGTCTGCTTCTGGGTTCTGGCTTAGTAAACCGTGACACCGAACGCCCCCGAGAACGTTATGCTTCACTTGACATGGAGATGGTGAGTGTGTTTGATATGGGTAGCTGTGGAGGACACTGGGCGTAACCGCCATCAAACGGGCGTAATCGCTGTGGTGATTTGATAAAACGCTGATTTTAGATAAAAGACCAAGGGGGTTGTGATGTGCAGTAGGCCCTTCGGGGGGCATCCTGCTTCTTTGAGGTCCAGGATGGTAGAGCTTCTCCATCAGCAAGTAGGAACTACATTCAATCAGCAACTAGATCTGTCGCGACGCCGTCTGTCTTGACATCTAACACTAGCCACACAATTGTGTTGATGAGGCAGCAGAACGTGACAGAGCCTGCGGCTACTAATTTCTGCCTCACTCAGGGATGGAGGCTAGATCATAGTTAAGCAGGGCCATTTCTGTGTTTTAAATGATTGACTCTATAGTAGAAAGTGTAGGTTTTTAGTGCTTTGTAGGGTGTCAGCATGAATCTAACAACACTTTCTAGGAAATATCAGCATTAATGGAAAGACATTTGGATGAAAATAAATATGTGTGTGCATACAGTGAGGGAAAAAAGTATTTGATCCCCTGCTGATTTTGGTACGCTTGCACTGGACAAAGACATGATCAGTCTATAATTTTAATGGTAGGTTTATTTCAACAGTGAGGAGACAGAATAACAACAAAAAATCAAGAAAAACGCATGAAAAAACTGTTATAAATTGATTTGCATTTTAATGAGGGAAATAAGTATTTGACCCTCTGCAAAACATGACTTAGTACTTGGTGACAAAAACCCTTGTTGGCAATCACAGAGGTCAGACGCTTCTTGTAGTTGGCCACCAGGTTTGCAGGCACATCTCAGGAGGGATTTTGTCCCACTCCTTTGCAGATCTTCTCCAAGCCATTAAGGATTCGAGGCTGACGCTTGGCAACTCAACCTTCAGCTCCCTCCACAGATTTTATGGGATTAGGCCTGAGACTGCCAGCCAAGGACCTTAATGCGTTCTTTGAGGCACTTGTGCCTTGGCCGTGTGTTTGGGTCATTGTCATGCTGGAATACCCACCCACGACCCATTTTAATGCCCTGGCTGAGGGAAGGAGGTTCTCACCCAAGATTTGACGGCACATGGCCCCGGCCCATCGCCCCTTTAATGCGGTGAAGTTGTCCTGTCCCCTTAGCAGAAAAACACCCCCCAAAGCATAATGTTTCCACCTCCATGTTTGACGGTGGGGATGGTGTTCTTGGGGTCACAGGACATCATTCCTCCTCCTCCAAACCGGCGAGTTGAGTTGATGCCAAAGAGCTCGATTTTGGTCCCATCTGACCACAACACTTTCTACCCAGTTCTCCTCTGAATCATTCAGATGTTCATTGGCAAACTTCAGATGGGCCTGTATATGTGCTTTGCGAGCAGTGGGACTTTGCGGGCGCTGCAGGGATTTCAGTCCTTCACGGCGTAGTGTGTTACCAAAGTTTTCTTGGTGACTATGGTCCCAGCTGCCTTGAAATCATTGGACAAGATCCTCCCGTGTAGTTCTGGGCTGATTCCTCACCGTTTCATGATCATTGTAACTCCACTTGATGAGATCTTGCACGGAGCCCCAGGCCGAGGAGATTGACAGTTATTTTGTGTTTTTCCATTTGCGAATAATCGCACCAACTGTTGTCACCTTCTCACCAAGCTGCTTGCCGATGGTCTTGTAGCCCATTGTCGTAGGTCTACAATCTTGTCCCTGACATCCTTGGAGAGCTCTTTGGTTTGGCCATGGTGGAGAGTTTGAAATCTGATTGATTGATTGCTTCTGTGGACAGGTGTCTTTTATACAGAATGCCGAGATTAGGAGCACTCCTTTAAGAGTGTGCTCCTAATCTCAGCTCATTACCTGGATAAAAGACACCTGGGAGCCAGAAAATCTTTCTGATTGAGAGGGGGTCAAATAATTATTTCCCTCATTAAAAATGCAAATCAATTTATAAACATTTTTCTGGATTTTTTTGTTGTTATTCTGTCTCTCACTGTTCAAATAAACCTACCATAAAAATTATAGAATGATCATTTCTTTGTCAGTGGGCAAACGTACAAAATCAGCAGGGGATCAAATACTTTTTTTCCCTCACTGTATGTTCCTTCAGGAGAACAGCATCACGGCCAAGACTTGAGACAACATGAGAGACTTAAGGTGAAATGGAGAAGGAGAGGGAGAGAAGACAGGGAGGAGAGGGAGAGAAGACAGAGAGGAGAGGGAGAGAAAGAGAGGGAGGAGAGGGAGAGAAGAGAGGGAGGAGAGGGAGAGAAGAGGGGGAAGGAGAGGGAGAGAAGACAGGGAGGAGAGGGAGAGAAGACAGGGAGGAGAGGGAGGAGAGGGAGGGAGAGGCAGAGGGAAAGACTAATATGGCCGAGAG
>NW_025535227.1:0-25000 GCF_020615455.1 Coregonus clupeaformis | reverse complement strand
AGAAAAAAGAACAAGACTGCAGATAACAACTGGTTTGATATAGATAGTAAAATTATCAGGAAAACAATTAGAAACCTATCAAACCAACAGTACAGAGACCCAAATAATGGTGAATTATTCATTCATTACTGTGAGACTTTAAAAATCTATAAACGTACACTCAGAACCAAAAAAAAGCACAGTACAACATCAAGCAACTGACACTAATTGAGGAGTCCATAAACAAACAACTTCTGGCAAAAATTGAAAACCCCCCAACAAATCTGAACAAGAGGAATTAGCGATACAAAATGATAACATATGGACAACCCATTTTAAAACACTCTACAACACCGTTCAAATTGATGCAAACACAGAACAATGCCAAATTCTTGAGAAGTTGAATGGAAAAAAAAAATCTATAAAGGACAATCAAAATTCATTGGACTCCCCAATTACTGAGTAGGAGCTCTTCAAGAAACTTTAGGCCCTAAAATTTCTAAAAGCATGCGGACCTGATGGCATCCTAAACAGGGGTTGGAACCGGTTCAGGGAACAGAACGCGAAAGCTGGAAAATAACATTTTTAGAGGAACAGAAGAAGAACCGGGAATGAAAGTGGATCTATACTGTTCGGAACAGAACCGTTATTTTAAAAGCATGGGAACCGGGTTATTAACACTTTTTTAAGTTTTGGGCATTTTTTTCAGTCCCACAAAAAACATAACAAGGCAGCTATGCAAACCCTCACTCTGTCACTCAAACTTATTCCAGAGTCTGCCTGCCAGTTGGAAATCTTTGCCAGTGGGTGTGCGTGTGTGTGCAGGCTACCTGCCCCTCCCCCCGAAGCATAGGTTACTGTAGCCTACTGATGACGTTATAAGAGTGATTCAGAAATTAGGGAGCCATTTTTTATTAGATAAGAATGGATACTATAGTTATCACATTTCACATTGGATTTATTAACTACAAAAAGGTAAGATGTGTTTTTAATTCTGGTGCCACGCTGCACACACGAGCGTGTTAGCTAGCTAGCCAGCTCTGGTCCAACGTTAAGCCAACCGTTGGAGGTTCAAAGACATTCAAAGTTCCTCTATAGAAGCCTCTATAGAAGCCGGTATAATTCTGTGGGCCTAATTCAGATAATCCATGTCATAACAAGAAGCCCAGCGCTTCAAGCAAAGCCTCCTCCTCCACCCTCTCTCACAGTCGCATCTCGCGCCTACACTTGTCTGTCCATCGCGCATGTAAACAACTTTAGCCTAAGCAGACAATACCTATTCAAATTTGGCAAAAACAAATTGAATGTGTCATTGAACCAATTGCACTTCATGGCAGCGAGGTGTGGGGTCCACTTGCAAAACAAGATTTTGCCCAATGTGACAAACACACCATTGAAACCCTTCATGCAGAGTTCTGTAAGATTTTCCTACATGTCCATGGGGAAAACCACAAACAATGGATGCAGGGCAGAATTAGGCCAATATCCACTAATAAGAAAAACGAAAAAAAGAGCAATTACGTTTTGGAAACATCTCAAATACAGTGACCCCCTCGCATATCATTACCAAGCCCTGCAATGCCAAGAGCTGAGCAAAGAAAATAATCCCCTCATCCAGCTGGTCCTGGGGGCTGAGTTCACACTGAAGCCTCAGTACCAGAACATCCAATCAATCAGAATAAACCAAATTACAACACAGTCAAAACAAAACTACAATATCTATTGGAAAACACAAACACGAGCACAAAGCAAAAATTCAGTGCTATCTGGGTCTAAATCGACAGTACACTAAACTATTTGACCATGGTTACTGATCAAAACCTTAGAAATATCTTGACAAAGTACAGGCTCAGTGAGCACAGCCTTTGCCATTGAAAAAGGGTAGACACAGGAAAACTTGGCTCCCAGTAGAGGAAAGGCTATGCAACCACTGCACCACAACAGAACCCGAGACAGAGCTAGACTTCCTAAGCAAAATGTCAAAAATATAAAACAATTAGAGAGTGCCATTTACCCAAATTTGAAAACCTTATTCAAGGTTTCAAAGACCTCTCTGATGAGAATAGGCTACCTGTTCTGTTGGGGAAGGACTGCAGAGAGCTGTGGGTTGGCGCAGGCACTACATTGCTTCCTGCCATAAAATGAGTGACAGTGTCTGACAGACATTGTTATTGTCCATTGAATGGTTATTTTTACCCTTGATTATTCTTTTTACTAATTGTCCCACTGACAATCTTGATGATTGATGATTATGATTACTTATTAGTTTAATTATTTTAATATTGTAAATGAATCACTTAATTTCCAAAGTTCACTTTGGCAATATGTACATCGTTACATCATGCCAATAAAGCAATTTAAATAGAAAAAAATTAAGAGAGAGTGAGATTAAATTGTAAGCAGAGAGAGAGAATGAGAGACAGAGAGAAACAGAGATAGAGAGAGAGAGAGAGAGAGAGAGAGAGAGAGAGAGAGAGAGAGAGCGAGAGAGAGAGAGAGAGAAACAGGGATAGAGAGATAGATAGGAGTGAGATAGAGTGAGAGACAGAGAGAGAAACAGAAATAGAGAGAAAGAGTGAGAATGGGGGAGAGAGAGAGGGTAGGGGGAGAGAGAGAGAGAGAGAGTGAGAGAGAGAGAGTGAGAGAGTGAGAGAGTGAGAGAGTGAGAGAGTGAGAGACAGAGAAACAGAGATAGCGAGATAGAGAAAGAGTGAGAATGGGAGAGAGAAAGAGAGAGAGAGAGAGAGAGAGAGAGAGAGAGAGTAAACTGGTTATCCAGAAGCTGGATGTTTTTCTCTGGTTCTGAGGGCTCACCAGGGTTAGGGACAATTTTGAGAATTATTAGTATTTCCTCGCGTACAGACAACACATCACGCTCTCTCTCTCTGTCTGTCTGTCTGTCTGTCTGTCTGTCTGTCTGTCTGTCTGTCTGTCTGTCTGTCTGTCTGTCTGTCTGTCTGTCTGTCTGTCTGTCTGTCTGTCTGTCTTCTGTCTGTCTGTCTGTCTGTCTGTCTGTCTGTCTGTCTCTAACACATACACACACACACACTCTCAATCCCTCCCCACCGACACACGTACACACTCTCTCGCACCACACACACACATACACAGAGAGACACGACATAGACACACATTCACACACAAAAGAAGAGAGAGAGAGAGAGAGAGAGAGAGAGAGAGAGAGAGAGAGAGAGAGAGAGAGAGAGAGAGAGAGAGAGAGACTTACCTTACAGGAGCACGCAAAACAACGGAATTAATGCAGAGGCATGAAATGGAAAAGGCTGAACGGTGGCGTAGCCAAGCTCAGTGGAGGTGTTGATTGAAGTTTAAGACAGGGCTAGCAGCCTGCTGCCATCCTGAACGAATCAATCCTGGTGTGTGTATGTGTGTGCGTGCGTGTGTGTACTTGCAGGTGTGTGTGTCACAGTGTGTGTGCGTGCGTGTTTGTGAGCCTGTTTGTCATAGTGTGCATGTGGGCTTGCAGGTGTGTGCTTGAAGGTGTGTGTGTGTCTGTCTTTGTTCCTGTGTGTGTATGTATGTGTGTGTGTGCGCCTGTGTGTGCATGTGTATTTCTGTGCGTGTGTGTTTGCACATCTTGCCATCTTGAATGAATCACTCCTCGTCCGAATCACTTTCCTGTCTGCCACTGCATCCTAATGAAAATAGTTTTTGAAAAATAACCAAAGTGGAGGCGACTGGCGGGAGAAACAGGGAGAATTAAAAGAATATATGCATGATGGGCTGATTGTTTATGGTATATTTTCTATATCTTGGAAAATACATGAATACGCTGACAGATGATGATGGATGATTTGTTGTGCTTTACGGGGACAGTGATTTATTTGGGTGGATTTAGCCCCTCTATGGTTGTGACTTGTGATTGACAGATGAATGCCACCAGCATGCCAATAAGACATAAACAATTAAAAGACAAAGATGTAACATAAAGAAAGATGGAAATCAAAAACAGGAATAAGGAATAAAGTGAGATCTTATTTAGAACGTGACAAATACTTTTCCAATGCATGTTGATATGTCCAGGTTTTATGGAGATAAGTTGTGTTATCATAGGTAATGTCTTGCTTGGATTGTCCCCATGTAGACACACCTGATGGCCCCCTGCTGACTGAGTGTCATCTGATTGGATTCCATTCAGAGAACATATTCCACACAGGGCCAAGTCTCTTCCTCAAACATATTTTCTCGATCCCTTTCATTCTATCTCCTCGCCTCCTCAAAACATTGCAGGAGAAGATCCATGGTTCTAGGACATTTGTCCAAGGTAGCTAGATAGTCTTAGGCCCACACTGACTGAAGGAGATTTCAAGCCACACAGGTTCATAGTGATACCTTCCTTATGTCTATTCCAGCAAGCACAAAATACATGGCTGTTTGATGTAGTCTACATAATGACATCATACCTAGAGAAATCCCTCATGGGGAATCATTGGCTAATAGCTGTTCCCTCATGCGCATAACTGTCTCGGTATGGGTAATGACCTATGCATTATCATAATTTGTCTCTCTCCCCTATGCCCGGATTGGAGTGGAAATGTCTGGCGCCGATACGCATTAAGTGCGAGATTAGACGTCTATGGCTTGCCAGTCAATTGGTTAGCATATGGCGAGCTGACGTTTGTCTATACATCTTGTTGGAATGGGAGCATATCACGACTCATGTGGATTCGCAGAACTCGCAGACTACCTTCCTGAATGGTAATTTTGACACTTAAAGGGAATTGATTCGGCCGTCTTGATGCACAACCGCAATTTCATCCGTTATCGCTGTTGCCGGGATGATGATGTTGAAAGAGAACACTTAGACGTAGTTACCACCAAAGCACATGTTCTCATCTGCTCTCCCTCGTCGAATCTGGACAAGGCCTATTTATTTACTCAACCCCTCAACTCAAGACTTGGTTTGCATTTTGATTATGTCATCTTTGCCTGAGCAAAAGGTATTGTAGGCTATGCTCAGGGCTAGTTTGTGAAAGGCATTTTTGTTGTCCAAAAACCACATATGCCCATAAAAAAAGCTAGAAAAAAGGTTTGAATTAGAGTCATCCAAGCCATTGTGTTAACCTTTTCACATGTGAGTTCCAAATATCTCTAACGGTCGCCCCAGCGTCAGTTGTTTTATACACATAATAATAATAATAAGCCATTTAGCAGAGGCTTTTATCCAAAGCGACTTACAGTCATGCGTGCATACATTTTTGTGTATGGGTGGTCCCGGGGATCGAACCCACTACCCTGGCGTTACAAGAGCCGTGCTCTACCAGCTGAGCTACAGAGGAGAATGCACTCACTGTTCCAAAATGTGATTAACATGCACTGCCTGCTAATTATCTATAGGCTATGTTTCAACTTGTCAATTTCAAATGTCAAATTATTTTCTAACAAGATTAATTTTCTAACAACAGTTTAAATTGAGGTGTGTCCCGCCTCCTCATTAATTCACATAGAAGTTGCCCATTTCAGTGTTGTGGACAATTTATGTTTGAAGGTTTACTGAGCCGGACAAACTTTCCTCTTCGAGTAGAGCCCTTCCCCCATTTTTTTCCGCACATCAAGTGTGCAGACATTTGCGCATTCTTGCACTGAACTGGCACATTTTCTGGCTGTCGCCGCATTGTTGCATTTTGTTTTCCTTACAAATAATAACTTCAGACATGTGCGTTCCTATCAAATTAAGTGCCTTATTTTCTGTATATCGTGTTGTCGTTTCTACTGTAGCATACAGTATATATGTAGGTATGGATCATCATGTATTTACAGTTTTATTCACATGTTTTCAAGTACTGGTGACAAGTAATGCATTCCAATTATTGCATAGATTGTAATGGACACCTATGATGTGTATAAAATACTTTTTTGAAGGTTGTACTGATTATAATGAGCTAATGCTAAGCTATTTGCCAGCTATGTGTGGTGCCATGTTTGTTGACATTTTACAATGCATTTTGGGTGTCACGTAAACGTCTGTCAAACCAAAGATGTTATAATGAGGTGAAGGAAGGGTTCACTCATCTTTCGAATAAACTTCCAGAAGTGAATGAAGGGAAGTGAATGATCGTAGACCACACACACCCTTCAACATGCATACTGCAAACAGACCAAACTCATCTTGTCTCCTCTTATTATCTTTCTTTTAAATTTATTTTTTATTTTTATTTAACCTTTATTTAACAAGGTAAGCCAGTTGAGAACAAGTTCTCATTTACAACTGCGACCTGGCCAAGATAAAGCAAAGTAGTGCGGTTGAAAACAACAACAACACAGAGTTAC
The DNA here is from genome assembly GCF_020615455.1 of Coregonus clupeaformis. Classification (NCBI taxonomy): domain Eukaryota; kingdom Metazoa; phylum Chordata; class Actinopteri; order Salmoniformes; family Salmonidae; genus Coregonus; species Coregonus clupeaformis. The sequence continues at coordinate 18,733 of NW_025535227.1, read as the reverse complement.
ATATGGGATAAACAAAACGTACAGTCAATAACACAATAGAAAATCTAAATACAGTGTGTGCAAATGTAGTAAGTTATGGAGGTAAGGCAATAAATAGGCCATAGTGCAAAATAATTACAATTTAGTATTAACACTGGAATGATAGATGTGCAGAAGATGATGTGCAAATAGAGGTACTGGGGTGCAAATGAGCAAAATATATAACAATATGGGGATGAGGTAGTTGGGTGGGCTAATTACAGATGGGCTGTGTACAGGTGCAGTGATCGGTAAGCTGCTCTGACAACTGATGCTTAAAGTTAGTGAGGGAGATAAGAGTCTCCAGCTTCAGAGATTTTTCCAGTTCGTTCCAGTCATTGGCAGCAGAGAACTGGAAGGAATGGCGGCCAAAGGAGGTGTTGGCTTTGGGGATGACCAGTGAGATATACCTGCTGGAGCGCATACTACAGGTGGATGTTGCTATGGTGACCAATGAGCTAAGATAAGGCGGGGATTTGCCTAGCAGTGATTTATAGATGACCTGGAGCCAGTGGGTTTGGCGATGAATATGTAGTGAGGGCCAGCCAACGAGAGCGTACAGGTCACAATGGTGGGTAGTATATGGGGCTTTGGTGACAAAACGGATGGCACTGTGATAGACTACATCCAATTTGCTGAGTAGAGTGTTAGAGGCTATTTTGTAAAAAAACATCGCCGAAATCTAGGATCGGTAGGATAGTCAGTTTTACGAGGGCATGTTTGGCAGCATGAGTGAAGGAGGCTTTGTTGCGAAATAGGAAGACGATTCTAGATTTAACTTTTGGATTGGAGATGCTTAATGTGAGTCTGGAAGGAGAGTTTACAGTCTAACCAGACACCTAAGTATTTGTAGTTGTCCACATATTCTAAGTCAGACCTGCCGAGAGTAGAGATTCTAGTCGGGCAGGCAGGTGCAAGCAGCGTTCGATTGAACAGCATGCATTTAGTTTTACTAGCATTTAAGAGCAGTTGGAGGCTACGGAAGGAGTGTTGTATGGCGTTGAAGCTCGTTTGGAGGTTTGTTAACACAGTGTCCAATGAATCTTTGGTTGACGCAAAAAACTAACATGGCAGCGTGCACAAACTACCCATCGCGGATTACTTTCGATTTCTAGGAAGTGTTTTACTTAATCATTTCATTCAATGTTGAGTTCACCTGTGATGTGATTAATTATAAATAGTAATTGCTATTAGCTAATTAATATTGTGGTTTCTGTCAGCCGAGAGTTCTCTAAATATGACCGCTTGTGCTATGTCAATCTTTCCTCAGTTAGTGCTAGGACTAATGTAGCGTACATATTCCGGTTTGGATGATTGTGTATGCTGTCGCTACTTCTGTGAATGTCTGAACATTGCATCCAAAAATAAACTGGTCACATTCAGGACGTAACTTTACAAGGACTGTGTTTGTGTAAAATGTTTCTGTTAAAAACCAGTGTGGCTAGCTCAAATGCTGACTGTTGCGTCAATCAAAACTGGACGTTTTAAATAAGCGTTCTAATCACACCGGTTTGAGCGTACGCTGCAGGGACCGCTATAGAATGATCACACCTGTTTGTTGGTACGTGTGAAAAGGTTAATAAGACAGCAGATATGGAGCTTTAAAGTTGTTTACTTAGTATCTGAATGATTCAAAAGTTGTTTTTGATATTTTTGTTTTATGCCTATCCCAAACCTTAACCCTTATCTTAACCATTAGGAGTTAATGTCCTTCTGGAAGTTTCTCCCATCTCCACAGAGAAACTCTGGAGATCTGTCAGAGTGACCATTTGGTTGTTGGTCTCCTCCCTGACAAGGCCCTTCTCCCTCGATTGCTCAGTTTGGCCGGGCGGCCAGCTGTTGATGGTTCCAAACTTCTTCCATGTAAGAATGATGGAGGCCACTGTGTTCTTGGGGACCTTTAAGGCTGCAGACATTTTTTGGTACCCTTCCCCAGATCTGTGCCTCGACACAATCCTATCTCGGAGCTCTGAGGACAATTTCCTCGACCTCATGGCTTGGTTTTTGTTCTGACATGCACTGTCAACTGTGGGACCTTATATAGACAGGCGTGTGCCTTTCCAAATCATGTCCAATGAATTTAATTTACCACAGGTGGACTCTAATCAAGTTGTAGAAACATCTCAAGAATGATCAATGGAAACAGGATACAGCTGAGCTCAATTTCCGAGTCTCATAGCAAAGGTTCTGAATACTTATGTAAGGTATTTCAGTTTTTTTATTTTCAATAGATCTGCAAAAAAATCGAAGAACCTGTTTTCGCTTTGTCATTATGGGGTATTGTGTGTAGATTGATGAGGAAAAAAGACTGTAACGCAACAAAATGTGGAAAAGGTAAAGTGGTCTGAATACTTTCCGAATGCACTGTATGCTATTATGTGGGTTTTGTGATAAGTAAGAGGTTTACCACAAGCAGAGAGTGCTTGTGTGTGGGCATGTGTATGTGTGTGTGTTGTGGTCTAGGCTTCTGTTTGTGTGTGTGTTGTCTGTAAATCTGTGTGGGTGTGCGATCTTAAAAAACATGGGTCTTTTGTTCCAGTACATTTACTTTGCAGTACACTCTCTCAGGGACATGAACTTTTTATGTTCAGACCCAGCTGCTGTGAGAGATAACGAGAGAGAACCTCCCAGAGCCGAGGTGCAGCTGAGGGGTTATGGGGAGGTTGTTTAGGGGTTACTGGGAGGTTGCATTCCTCTCCGGCGGTAGCATTAACACTTTTAAACGACTTTCATCTGGGAACGACCTCAGACAACTAGGTGTTGATCCACTCTTTACAGAGAAGCGAGGAACCCAGGAGCGATGCGATGTGTGTGGAGATTGCAGAAGTAAAGAAGATGCTTAGGGGTCTTGCATTTTGGCATGACATCTATAGTAGCTACCAGAGAGAAGAAGAAAGGCCAGATTCATGTCTGCAGGCTTTTTTAGATGTGCTTTGGCTATCTATCTATATAAGGAGAAAGGAAGGTATTTGAATACAAGAGTAGTTTATCTACTTGTTTAGAAAGATCGAGCAATATCTCACTTCAGGTTATTGCGCCTTTCGGATTGAACACCCTTTTTTTAAGTTGAAATATTTCACAAAGCAAAACTGGTATGTAATGTACTGCTTACCATCAACTCGCAACCAATGCTGTTGTCCACGTTGGAGAGATCAAGTGCATATTTTTCTCTCTCACTACTATATTAAAACATTTGTCAGGTTCCATCTACTGTTCTGCGGTGTAATCTTTGACGTAGGGTGTACTTAAATAGAAAGAGCAAAGCAACCTCCCATATCAGATATGCCTCAGTAATTTAATCATCCAGTGTTCGGTGTGCTTTATGATTGTGTGTGTGTGTGTGTCTGTCTGTGTGTGTGTGTGTGTGTGAGAGTGAGTGAGTGAGTGCATGTGTGTCTGCATATCTTTGAGAGTATGTATGTGTGTGTGTGTGCATGTGTGCATTTCTGTGTGTCTATGTGAGATTGGAAAACACAGACAAATAATTTCTTGACATAGCTCGAGCATGATAGGGCCACAAGATTTGCTACTGCAATATTTGTCTGCAAAGCCCCATAGTCTGGAATTACTTTAGAGAAGAAAGGGTGAGAAGGGGTGTGTGAGAGCTTGTGTAAGCAAACAGCGAAGTAGCATGAACTGTTGTTTTTGTGTAATAGGATAGGTACACAATAGACTCTTATTTTACTATTTAGCCCCTTGGGAAAAAATCATAGAAATGGAATGAGATTCGCTGCCTCGTATTGTTGTCAAAGAGCCGTCTGAAATAACCCAAATCGGTTAGAGATTGCAGTCGTTATGTTTTTGTATCTCTCCAACATACATTACATCTCTTTACTTGAGCTATTTTGAACATTATATTTATCAAATAATTCAATCCTAGAGTGGTTATAGAGAGATTGCAGTGCATTCATTGTATACTGTTTCTTAAGACTTAGCCTTCAGCAATAGACACTTTAGCTACAGTACAATGTAAGTATGTAATGATGTTTTTAAATCACTTCTTTATAGTGCTTTGACCATTTCTCTCTACATAGCGATTGTCTCTCTCATTGTCTTGACTGTCACTAGAGAAGCAGGAGTGTGACAGCCATGTCAGTAGCGTGTGTCTGTCTGTGAGTGTGTGTGTGTGCGCTCTGCGCGCGTGCATGGCAGTTCCATGACGTTTGTGTGTGTTCATGTATGTGTGTCCCTGTCACTGTCACAGTGTGTTTATACAAGCATATCTTGCTCATCTAGATAAATGGTCGATGTGCTTTTCAAGTTTCAAGCCTCCTCAGCAAACAACACCATTTGCTGTGGATAGCACTAAAATATGTCTATGACCTGCAGAAAGAACATAGCTTGCATGGAGGAGACAAGCACACAATGCAACTGAAAATATACCCTTTTACAATACAAAGGCTGCAAGGCCTTCAAAATAACTCCCCTGTGTCATCATTGTGCACTAATTACGAGGTTATTTACATGGAAAGGTAGTTGAGGAAGGTTGAGGATCAGGAGTGTGTGTGCTTGTGTGTGTTTGTCTGCATACAAACATTCCACATTGTTCTTTTGATCACAATGTTGATGAGTAGCGTTTGATGATTACCTTATCATTTATTCAAAAGATGGAGTTTGGAAACGATGGGATAAAATAGATCAGTGAATATTACCCACGATCGTTCAGTGTTGCGCCGTGCCAGGGTGCAACGGGTGCCTGTCTTGCTTTAGTGTTATAAATATATCCTTTGACATTGTGTTCATCTATCTGTGTAATACAATAGACTGGGAAAGACTGAAATAACCGATTTTCTGACTAAAGAGCATCAGCACTGAAATATTTCATCAGGGGTCATTTATGGTGTGTGTATCGTATAAGAAGCTTAGAAAGCTTTTCAATAAGGGGAAGTTGTTGCATTGCCTTGCTTCGCAGTCTTCATAACCACCAGTTGTCAATCTGAACTTTGCATTCATTTTCTTCTTCACTCTTTTCTCCTTCCTTCCATCCTTCCTTCCGTCTTTCCTCGAAAAGGCCAGTCGTCGGTTGCGTAGGCCTCTGCCTCATCAAAATACCAGTTAATTTTAATGGTATATGTTGGGCTAGCGCTGCGTGTGATCTCTCTCTCTCTCTCTCTCTCTCTCTCTCTCTCTCTCTCTCTAACCCCCCCTCTCTCTCTCTCTCTTGGAAACTGCCAGAACACTTTGTTCTTCCTTCATCCCTCCATCATCCCACTCTCTTTTTCTTTTTTACTGGGCTCGTGTCTCATATAATGCCATTAGTGCAGTAAAGTCAAACCCGGTTGTTCTTTCTTCACATGTTGGAATCAAGCCAGGTGATGTGGTATAGCACTGTAGCAGTGTCACACCAGCAGTACAGCACTATTATGGCCGCATGTGTTGGAACCTCATTGCTCAAGAGGGGGATGGGAGGGTGGGGATAATGGATTTGGGGGGTGACAGGTACTGTTACCGCAGCACTAAGGAGGCTCCTCTGTTCCAGATTGCCTTTGGATTGGAGTAATGTCTCTTCTCTTCTCTTCTCTTCTCTTCTCTTCTCTTCTCTTCTCTTCTCTTCTCTTCTCTCTTCTCTTCTCTTCTCTTCTCTTCTCTTCTCTTCTCTTCTCTTCTCTTCTCTTCTCTTCTCTTCTCTTGTCTTCTCTTCTCTTCTCTTGTCTTGTCTTGTCTTGTCTTGTCTTGTCTTGTCTTGTCTTGTCTTCTCTTCTCTTATCTCTCTCACTCACTCACTCCCCCCGCTCTCTCTATCGCTCTTTCTCTCATTTTGTGCAAGCTTATTAGCCGACTGTCAAAGTGCTATGGAGACAAGCCACCTCCTCTATATACATCTGTTGCTGCTGTGATGGTGCCCACCCAGCCAAACAGTTCCAGCCCTGTAGATGGTGCTAGACCACCATCAGGCCAGGTAGAATAATGCAGTGTGTGTGTGTGTGTGTGTGTAGGGGTTGAAGGCTGCATTATGCTGATTATAAACAGTCATAATTGTGATTGCAGTGGCTGGTCATCTCGTCGTGTGCCCATGGCTCTCCCATTGTATTTCTTGTTTTTGTGTCCAACTGATTTATAGTGGAGCCATAAAATGTTGACTTGTTTCTTCATCTTTTTTTTGGTGTTTGTTTTTTGTTCCCCCACTCCCGAGTGGCAGGTAAATACGTTCATTTGTTTCATTTCCAGGGTTTGTCATAGTGGTGGTGGTGGTGGTGTGTGTGTGTGTGTGTGTGTGTGTGTGTGTGTGTGTGTGTGTGTGTGTGTGTGTGTGTGAGGGAGGAGTGAGTGAGTAGAGAGAGATAGTTGGAGTCCGTCAATCCTGAAATGTGATATTAGCAAATGCAGTATCCTCTTTGCCAGGAATAAGACATCACACACACACACGCACACGCACACAAACACACACACACACACACACAAACACACACACACACACACACACACACACACACACACACAAACACACACACACACACACACACACAGAATAACAGATGATGTAGAGAGTATTGTTCTAGGAACCTGGCAGCTAAGGAGGGATGTCATTTTTAGATCCCAGACAGAGAGAGACAGAGACAGATATATGGCATAGCGTGCTGATCAGTGTCACACAGCAAGGTATAATTTAAATGAGCCTATGGGGACTGGCACTGAAACACTTGAGCGTTTCCCTAGAATAGTTGCCTCAATTTCTTTATCCTATGCCATAGTCCTGCTGTAATTGTATTGCCGTATTCCCTCAAACAGGTGAAGGTGACTTGTGCCACAGAATAGAACAATATTTGATCATTCCAAGTTATCTACATTGCTCTAACCTATCACTAGCTGTACATAGCCAAAGTGTCCACACTATTCCATTTTTTTCAGTGTTCTGTAGCACTTAGAACATATTTAGATTATGCAATAAATAAATACACACTTTAGTGTTATTTGAGGTAGGACTTCTTTCCATTTTCTGACGTGGTAAGCTGATTTCCTCACATACTAAGTATATTCATATTTATAACCAGCAATATGCACGTGTCACGACTTCCTCCGAGGCTGCCTCCTCTCCTTGTTCGGGCAGGCTTCGGCGTTTGTCGTCACCAGCTTTCTCTAGCCACTGCCGCTCCTCATCTCATCATTCCATTTGTTTTGTCTTGTTTATTACACACACCTGGTTCATATCCGCTCATCAGTACCTGTATAAGTGTTCCCCTCTGCCCCCTTGTCTTTGTGTGTAATTGTTTATTGTGAGGATAGTGAAGCTCGGTAGAATTCCTTGTATTTTGTATCGCCGTGGTGTTTTCCCAGTGTGCCTTGTTGGTTTCAGTACGCCTGTTTTGCGCACTGGACTGTTTTGACGCATTACTGCATAACCCTGTTTTTCAGGAATAAATCCTGTTATTCTGTGATTTACCCTCCTGCGCCTGACTCCTTCAACTCACCCATCACAGAATCACACACGGAGTCAGCAGGAGAGGAGCACCTGCCTGGAGTCGTGGCACAGGTCCAGGAGCATTCGACTATGCTAACCAGCTTGGGAGAAGCGATGGATCGGGTTCTCCAGGTCGTCTAACGCCTGGAGAGGAGAGGACCCGATCTTTCGGGACCAGCTGAGCGACCGGATCCAGCCACCCACACCCCAGCACCCAGAGGGATTCACATATCTCGACCACAGGATTTTGACGGGACAGCTTCCCTCTGCCAGGGATTCCTCCTACAAATGGAATTATACTTCACGACCATCAGCCCGGCTCCATCGGAGCGGGAGAAGGTGTCCGCCCTCGTCTCCTGCCTCTCGGGGAAAGCCCTAGAGTGGGCCAATGCGGTCTGTAGTGAAGGAGGAGCCGCGTTGGACAATTACGGGGAGTTTGCTCACCTCTTTCAGGCCGTCTTCGATCACCCGCCGGAGGTAGAGAGGCAGGCGAGCGGCTGGTCCATCTGAGGCATGGGATAAGGACCGCAGAGGACTTCGCCCTGGAATTTCGTACTCTAGCGGCTGGGTCCGGGTGGAACGAGCGGGCCCTCATCGACCACTACCGGTGCCATCTACGAGAGGATGTCCAAAGGGAGCTAGCCTGCCGGGACACCACATTGTCTTTCAATCAACTGATCATCCGGTTCGACAACCTGCTGGCTTCTAGAGGACGTCCTGGAAGTAGCCTGCCCATTCTACCCCCAACCTGGATCACGAGAGGATGGAGCTGGGTGGAGCGGTGATACGGGAGAGCGGAGGACGATAGAGCCAGTGTCACTCTTGTGGCACGGAAGGACATTCTGCTGCACGCTGTCGTCGGCATTCTTTTGGGTCTGGAGGCGGCAGGTAGGGCAGTCTCGCGTCACCCCAGGTATCGAACAACCACACTCGCTCAGAGCCCTCTGCTGCGCACTATACCCTACACATCCACTTTCCTGATTACACGGTAGTTCCCCAGTGTAAGGCGCTGGTCGATTGAGGTGCAGCTGGGAATTTTATGGACTGGTCATTTCCACATAGTCTAGGCATTACATTGGTTCCCCATCCATTCCTCTCCCCATCAGAGCACTTGACAGTCGACCATTAGGGTCCGGTTTTGTTAGGGAAGTTACAGCACCAGTCACTATGGTTACGCACTAGACTCATCGAGAGCAAGTCATTTTTAAAATTATTATTGAGTCTTCTGATTTCCCTGTTGTATTAGGTCTTCCCTGGTTAGCACTACATAACCCCACCTTTTCATGGCCGCAGAGGGTTCTCACGGGGTGGTCGCAAGAGTGTCAGGGTAGGTGTCTCAGTGTTCCCGTTGGTGCAACCATGGTGGAAAGTCCAGACACTACCTCCACTGTGTGTGTTCTCCCACTGAATACCTCGATTTGGAGCACACGTTTATCCAAAACGCAGGCGACCAAATTACCACCTCATCGGGAGGGGGATTGTGCGATAAACCTCCGGGTAGAAGCTGTGCCTCCCAGGAGTCATGTGTATCCCCTGTCTTAGGCTGAAACGGAGGCTATGGAGACATACATCTCCGAGTCTCTGCGCCAGGGGTTCATACGTCCTCCACTTTACCCGCCTCCTCAAGTTTCTTTTTGTGAAGAAGAAAGATGGAGGTCTGCGCCCTGCATTGATTACCGAGCACTGAACAAGGGGACAATATGTTATAGTTATCCTCCACCCCACATTCCATCTGTGATCGAGTCAATGCATGGGGCGCGCTTCTTCACAAAAATTAGATCTCCGGAGTGCGTGTCCGAGAGGGGGAAACGAGTGGAAGACAGCATTCAGCACAACCACGGGGCATTACGAATACCTGGTGATGTCTTACGGTTTGATGAATGCTCCATCCGTCTTCCAGTCCTTTGTGAACGAGGGTGTTTCGGGACATGCTTGGTCGCGGTGTAGTGGTCTACATCGATGACATTCTGGTGTATTCCGCTACGCCCGCCAAGCATTTGTCCTGGTTCGCAAAGTGCTGGCCCGACTGTTGGAACATGACCTTTATGCCAAGGCAGAAAAGTGTCTGTTTTTCCAACAGTCCGTCTCCTTCCTCGGATACCGCATTACCACCTCAGGTGTGGCGATGGAGGGAGATCGCATTTCAGCCGTGCGTAATTGGCCGACTCCAACCACGGATAAGGAGGTGCAGCGCTTTATTGGCTTTGCCAACTACTATCGGAGGTTTACCCGGGGCTTTGGCAAGGTCGCAGCTCCCATCACATCACTGTTGAAGGGTGGGCCATCCCGGCTCCACTTGTCTGCTGAGGCTGACAGGGACTTCAGTAACCTGAGGGTTCTGTTCACCTCAGCCCCGGTACTGGCCAATCCCGATCCATCACTACCGTTCGTAGTGGAGGTGGATGCGTCTGAGGTAGGGATAGGCTCTGTCCTATCTCAACGCTCGGGCACGCCACCCAAGATCCGCCCCTGTGCCTTCTTCTCCAAGAAGCACAGCCCATCGGAGCAGAACTAAGACGTTGGTGATCGGGAGCTGTTGGCTGTTGTCCGAATATGCCCAGAATTCTCTCAGCAACTCCTCCACTAACCTAATGCCATTTCAATGTGTTTTAGGATATCAGCCGGTTCTGGCACCGTGGCATCAGAGCCAGACCGAGGCTCCTGCAGTGGATGACTGGTTTCGGCGCGCGGGGGAGACGTGGAACGCTGATCACGTCCACCTCCAATCTGCCGTGTGTCGCCAGAAGGCCAACGCTGACCACCACCACAGTGAGGCCCCCGGTCTTTGTGCCGGGTGATCGGGTCTGGCTCTCGACCCGGAATCTGCCCCCTACGCCTGCCCTGCCGGGAAGCTGAGGCCACAGTTTGTGGGGCCTTTCAAAGTACTGAGGAGAATAAACGAGGTTACTTATAGGTTACTACTCCCTCCAGATTACAACATTAACCCCTCGTTTCATGTGTCTCTCCTCAGGCCGGTGGTGGTTGGTCCGCTCCAGGAGTCTGAGGTGCGGGAAGGGGCCCTGGCGTACTCCGTCCGTTCCATCCTGGATTCGAGGCGTCGGGTGGGGGGCCTTCAGTACCTCGTGGAGTGGGAGGGGTATGGTCCGTAGGAGAGTTGCTGGGTCCCGGTGAGGGATTTCCCTCGATCCCTCCCTTTTGCGGGATTTCCACCATCGCCATCCGGCTCGCCCTGCTCCGTGTCTTCCTGGTCGTCCCCGAGGCCAGTGTCGGTGCGCTGCTGGTGCTGCGTGTCAAGGGGGGGGGGTACTGTCACGACTTCCTCCGAGGCTGCCTCCTCTCCTTGTTCGGGCAGGCTTCGTGTTCGTCGTCACCAGCTTTCTAGCCACTGCCGCTCCTCATCTCATCATTCCATTTGTTTTGTCTTGTTTATTACATTCACATGGTTCATATCCCCTCATCAGTACCTGTATAAGTGTTCCCTCTGCCCCATTGTCTTTGAGTTTGATTGTTTATTGTGAGGATAGTGAAGCTCGGTGGAGCTTCTTGTATTTGTATCGCCATGTTGTTTTCCCTGTGTGCCTTGTTGGTTCCAGTGCGCCTGTTTTGCGCACTGGACTGTTTTGACGCATTACTGCGTAACTCTGTTTTTCCTGAATAAATCCTGTTATTCTGTGATTTACCCTCCTGCGCCTGACTCCTTCAACTCACCCATCACAGCACGTCACTGAAAGACAAGCGTTGAAGAGACAAATCAAATTGGGGGATTTGAAAAGGCATTCGCTTTGGTGGCTTTGGACACAGGAAATAACTCATAGCTTCTGTCACACGTATGGTGACTCAATCAGGATGCAGAAGAAGAAGTGTGTGTTCGATCGGTCCATTCACACGAACACACCCACACACAGAAACACACACACATAAACTCAACACACACAGAAACACAACACACACACACCTCAACTGGTTCCATGGGAAACGTGCAAGCATGTTAGTGATCTCTTTCACCGCATTCATCTACATACAAATCTAGCACTCAAATCTCTTCTTTTCCATCTGCCACTGCATTCATGCAGTTACTTATTCTTGTACATATGAATACCAATTCAGTCACAGGGTGTGAGGTATCATATCTTCTGTCATTCTCTCTGAGCTATAAAGGGTACATTCATACAGCAAGATTTAGTTCGATTTCACTGTTGTTAATCCAAACATGGTCAGAACCGTGACAATGTAAAAAGTTTATATGGTGTTTTATTGTAACAGCCCTAGAGATGAAGGATCTTAATTTGAGCCAGTTTGCTGCAGCAGGAAAATAATTCTGCAGCAACAGGAAATGTGAATTATCATGTGGATTATAATTAATGGAAATGTTTTTGTAGGGGTTGATACATTTTACGTTACGGCAAATCAGGTCTGACATTTCAAAGTGGAAATTACAAACTTTAGAAACCTTTTTAAACCTTGAATACACTACACGTTTGCATTTCCTTCTGTGCAGAAAAAGTATCATCCACAAAAGAGTGATCAAATGAAGATCCTACATCTGTAGCTGTACGGTATCCATATTAGGACAGCCTCAGGCACCAACTCATTGTATTAAGGTATCGCATATATCAAAAAACAGTGCACATAAATGGAAAACCCAGGCACATTATGATCAGGAATAGGTTTCAATGAAAACTTTCCCTCTTTCCTCTGTGCATCACTTTACCTTGTTCTGACCCTGCATGCTATAGACTACAGACAGAGCTGCAGTCAGTCCCTCAGTCACACACCTCACTGTAATAAATCATGACACGCACACCACTGACTCCTGTAGCTTCACTACCTGCTATAACATTGTGAAGGCAGTACACACGCATGGGTTGACTGAAAGCCCCAGTCACGAGTATATGGAGTTTACAATCCCGGGAAAACCCTCACCATATTGGGGAAGTCTCCATTATAGCTCCGGGGTGAAGTTCGCCCTAGGTACAGATCTCGGATCAGCTTCCTCTCCTCCAATCCTAACCTTAACCATTATGGGGGAAAATGTACAACTGAACCATAATCTGCGTCTAGAGGAATTTCACCCTACTCTGCCATATAACACAAACACGCCAAGACGCACACACACATACATACATACATACATACATACATACATACATACATACATACATACACATATAGTGATATGCCTTTTGAAGACCTATTACGCCTTGATGAATTGGAGCAGGTCGGTTATCCCTCCCCAATTAACGATATTCCCATGGATCATGCTCCAGAGGCCTTCTGATGCCAAAGAGCTTGTATAATATGAGGAGAACACAGTATTAGCTTGTTCTCAGTCATAATCTTCAATCATATAAGATTTGATATCTACAGAATATCAAGATATCTGTTTCTGTCTTTTCATGTAACGTTGTCTATGTTGAAGATAGTGAGGATTTCACTGTGTAGGATTGGTAATGCAGAACCCCATGGACCTTGAGTGTGTTTTTACACTAAAATGTATGTAGTCTACAAGCTAACTAGCACCATGTACTTGCTCTCTTTTATTTACACTCAGCATCTCTGACCCTTCCACGACCCTCCCCCTGCTCCTTTTCAAAATAATGTTTTTGCTAAATTATTGAAATGTAAAAAGACATGGGTAGTTTAATGTGTGGATCTAGAGTTGCTAAGGAGGCGCCCAGTGGGACATGTACACTCTTAGAAAGAAGGGGTCCAAAAGGGTTCTTCGACTGTCCCCATAGGATAACCCTTTTTGGTTCCAGGTAGAACCCACCCACCCTCTCTCTCTCTCTCTCTCTCTCTCTCTCTCTCTCTCTCTCTCCCCTCTCTATCTATCTCTCTCACTCTCTCTCTCTCTCTCTCTCTCCCCCTCTCTCTCTCTCTCTCTCTCTCTCTCTCTCTCTCAGGAGAAGCTGTGTCCTGCGTGGTGCTGTAGCACTCTGGCATGGCGGCTAGCTCGGAGCGGAGGCGGCTGAGCTGCTTCAGATGTACCAGTAGCTTCTCCTAGGAGACAGTGAGGGAGAAGACAACACAGCTCTGTACACAAAAAAATGAGGGTTCCTCAAGGGTTCTTTGGGAAGGGTGATGGTTCTATGTGGAAACATACTGACCCAAATAACCCGTTGAGCCTTCAATGGTTCTTCGCAGTTCAAAAAAATTGTTATTCACAGTTCAAGAAATGTCGGGCGGCGGCTCATTCAAATATTTTGGGGTGTGGTTTGCGTACAGCTCTTCTTGTGCAACCGTGAGTGTGAGTGTCATTCCAGTTGATCTAATCTGTTGTGTTATGCTATTATAGCTTCCATTTTTTACTATGGCAAGTGATGGTGTCTTGTCTTAGTCAATCATTCTCAATCCTCTCCTCAGGAACCTCCAGCTGTTCCAGAGCTAGCACACCTGATTCAACTTGTTAATAAACACAATAATAAAACCTATTGAATTTTAACAATATAATATGTCTATTAAACCAAAATAAAAAACCCTGTGTGGTTTTACAAAAAGCCTTTGAGATTGAGCAAGGTTATTTATAGAACCATTCTCCATAAAGGTTCTATAAAGTACAATAAAAAAGGGTTCTATATAGTCCCAAAAAAGGTTGTAACCATATTTTTTTAATGATTCTTTATAGAACATTAGGAAATGATTCTTTATAGCACCATACCGGTTCCATTTAGAACCTAATGATCATGGTACTTTATAGAACCTTCGAAAAACCCTATCTGGTACTATATAAAACCATTACCTTTTAATGTGTGGGTCCTCATGGTTCACTGTTCCTTTCATCTTTATTTTTAGCTGGTATATGTCTCCCAATCTGTATTTCTCTCCACTCCATCCTTACCTCTGTCTTTATATCTCTCTTAGTACCTCTGTTTATCTGTCTATCTATCTATCTGTCCGTCCGTCCGTCGTCTTCATTTCCGTCCATTTCTCTGCCTCTTCCTCACCTTTCTCTCACCTCTTTCCATCCCTCTCCCTCTTCCTTAATCTCGTCCATCGTCTTCATTTCTGGGCCACTCTGCTACCGGCACCAGAGAGAAATGTCACTTAAGATACAGCAGGGCCAAGCAACAGGCCTTCAAGGCAACCATCCAGACAGTCGTTGTACTCCCAGCCTCAGAGCAGCTTTTTCCCCTGGCCTGGAGGGAACCACCACCCCTGCTGAGGGCTTTTAGAAACCCATAAATCATTCCTCCACTCAGACGAGTTATGAGTCAGGGCCCTTTACTTCACTTTTATGAATAATTAGTTCATCCCTTCACTAATTAAGAGCTCAACCAGAATGAAATATGTTGGCAAAGTTTGCTACTGACATTAGCAACATTTGGGATTTTTTTTTGGACCCGGCCCTCCGCCCTCACCCGCGGACCCTACTTTTTTCTCTCTCGTTTCCTTTATCCGACCCAGTTGAAACTCTTAGTTGAATTCAGATGCCATTAAAATTGAAATGGGATGAAATTAGATGGGAGGGTGGGGGAGATGAAAAAGTTATGAGCTGCGTTCTTTTCCGTTTTCGCTCATCGTACAGTACGTCACCTAAGGTAACCTTGGTGGTGTGGTGGTACGGCAGCAGGACATTCAACATTCCTCCTTATTTTGAAAAATGAGTTGAAGTATATTCTTTTAAAACACCTTAGGTGTGCAGAATACAAGTTATTCTTGTTGAAGATCTGCAGTGGGCAGCACATAACTTTATAGGCATGCGACACATAACGGCTGCCAATGCCCAGAGGTGGAGCCATTCCTAGCTTTAATTTACTGGTCATTTATATCCAAGCTTAATGAGATTCATACCCAAGGCACTGTTGCAAGGGTTTAACTAAACAATCTCACACAGAAGCAATACCAATGCTAATATGTTGTAAGTACCATTTAGCATTAAGCCAGAAATGAAATGCTCTTTCTTTTAAAATAAAATAGTTTTTTTTTAAACAACAGTATATTGCGTGTCATTTTTCTGTGTTGGATTTTAGAACTTCATGTAATGAACCTTGCTGGTTGATGATGGTGCATCATTTTCATTCAAATAATTAAAATGTCAAAGTGTACTGCTCAAGAATTCAATATGTGGTATAGTTCTCAACATAACCCAAAATCATAATGTCTGAAGCAAGAATTTGAATGTCCAAGAACACGATGCATACGCAGCAGTCCAAACCAACTGATTGAAATGTTCAAATAGGAGAGAGCTCAGTCTTGTAAATAAACATGTTTAATGGTGAGGAAGAATTAATAAGCCCAAATGGTACTTGAGCCTACAAAGCACTTTTCTTTTCCCCAACTCTTCAATTCCATAGTTCCACTGAACAGTTCCCTCCACTGAACAGTGTATTAGACTCTCTCTCTTTCTCTCTCTCTCTCTCCATCTCTCTCTCTCTTTCCCTCTCTCTCCGCCCTCCCCTCTCTAATCTCTCTCTCTCCCCCTCCCCTCTCTCCATCTCTCTCTCCCCCTCCCCTCTCCACCTCTCTCCCTCTTTCTCTTGTTCTCTCTATAGCTAGATGCCCCCTCCCTTTTTTCTAGCCCCCCTTCTCCTCTCTCTCTCTCTCTCTCTCTCTCTCTCTCTCTCTCTCTCTCTCTCTCTCTCTCTCTCTCTCTCCCTCCTCTCTCACTCTCCTCTCTCTCTCCCCTCTCTCTCTCTCCCACAACTTCCACAGTAAGTGAGTATCTTGCCCTCAGCCTATAGGACAGTCTTTGATCAGTGGTGCTACTAGTGTGTTAACAGTCACTGGCCACTGAAGGTCAAGGGCGGAGGGAGAATCTACATGAAGCTCCAATTAGATTATACTAAAGTAAACAGTTTCTGCAGTTCATTTTGGAATTCTAAATGATCTAAAAGTTCACACCAGTGTATTTATGCAGGTTTTATTTTCTATCTAATTTGTAAAACCCCAAGTTCAACTTTCAACTAAATTCCACACATCCATGAAGAACTCATTTTGTTTTATTTCATTTAATACACCTGGTCAACAGAACTGAACATGCATGTACAGTATGACATGAGGTTGGAGGATACCTATGACAATAAGAGGTTGCTCCATGAGCTGACTCAAGCACAGCTATTACTCTAGTATAGTACCTACCTACTAACCTACTAACCTAGCGCAAGAATCACCCCTAAGCTCATTCTGAGGTTTCTGAACCAAACTGATTGAAGTGTACAGGGGCTGCGAAAATGTAGAATGTGTGTGTGTTTTCGCCTGAGACCAAAGTGAGTGCGTGCATGTGTGTGTGATTCTGACTGAAGATGACCTTCAATATCGTCGATGAGCAGACATCAGTTGAGGGCTTCTGACACGTCGTAAATGATACCTCAAATCACAAAATCACCGGATGTCGGATCAAGGAGAGGCAACTGAGCTGGGGAGGGGAACAGAGAATCAATGAGCCAGAGAATTGGGCCACCTTTCTTTCATTGTTACACAGTGTTTGACTGGGAATTAATAGAAGAAAAGGGCATGGGCGATTAAACCCTAAATGCATTTGCATGGAGCCAATGTAAGGAAGGAAGGAAGGAAGGAAGGAAGGAAGGAAGGAAGGAAGGAAGGAAGGAAGGAAGGAAGGAAGGAAGGAAGGAAGGAAGGAAGGAAGGAAGGAAGGAAGGAAGGAAGGAAGGAAGGAAGGAAGGAAGGAAGGAAGGAAGGAAGGAAGGAAGGAAGGAAGGAAGGACGAAGGAAATTAATGTTTTAATGAATGGATGAATGACTGAGAGTTTAGTAGAGGCAAACTGTTGAAAAGTTCTAGATGTACAGTAGGTACTGTATTTAGTGAATGTGTCTGTCCAAGTCATTCATTTGTCTTCATATAATTCTACTCTAATTTGATTTACATTTGTTGTGCTCTGTTAGCCTTTTTAGGGTGTGGGCGTGCGACACACACACACACACACCCACCCACACACACACACACACACACACACACACACACACACACACACACACACACACAATTTAACCCAATTTCTCTTTGCATTCCTCTTCTGTACATGCTTTTCCATTCCTTGTTCTCTCCTCTGCACAAAGCAAGGAAACATCTGTTGAGATCATTTCACCAGATTTAACCAACATACACAGATTCATATTAATTTTCCAATGCAATCAAGAAACGCTCCCACACATTCTTGTTTCCAAGCCTTTTGAAACTCTCTTTCTACTCCCACTGTTTTCTATTACACAGCTCTCTCTGTTAGACACACACACACACACACACACACACACACACACACACACACACACACACACACACACACACACACACAGTGGGACACGTTGGTTCATATTCACATAATATGATAAAAGAGGGGCCTAGATTTTTGGATAGGAAGTTGGCGCACCTTAGATAATGGTCACAGATTGGGTAGCAGTATTGGGTCATCCCTCGCCATCTGGTGTAGTGAATATCTGAATCCCAAATGGCACCCTATCCCTATACAGTGCACTACTTCTGACCAGCCCTGATCAAAAGTAGTGCACTAAATAGGGAATACAGTGTCATTTGGGATGCAGCCCATATGTGAATATGGTCTATGGACTCCACTATGGACTTCCTACTGTCAGGCCGTTGGACCTTATTCAGGTATCTAGTAAATATGCTGTCATCTCTGAATAGCCGCCAAGTTACGAAACAGTGCTAAGCATTGATTATGGTGTTAGTTTAAACTCATTGACTAAAAGGTAAACGGATTCATTGATATTAATTTAACCCTATAAAGTTTAAGCCCTGTCTAAGCCGGGGGAGGGGGGATAAAACATTGAATTTGGCATTACCGCTATTAGCCAATAGAAACACATTGAATAAGAGATTCACTACATGGAACAACCAATAGTCCCCCAAAAAATCTAAAGGAAGATTGTTCTAAAGTGTCTGTCCTATGTCTGAGAGATATAAGAAAATCAGGAAACATATATATTTTATTTTTCACATGTATTTATCCCCGTATTTTAGGCACTAAACTATCTCCATATATACTGCGTTTCCATTATTTTTTAAAACTGGTACAAGGGACCTTCAGACGAGTCTTGTGAGGCTTGTGGGCGTCCTAGAGCAAAACGGAGAACACCATCATGTCCGTGAGAGTCTCAGCTTTCCACAGAGTGGTCATAACATAGGCCAAACCATTCAGACACTACATACGATTTTGTGAGAAGACCGATTTCCGGGATGTCTCATGGTCTGACAAACACCGCTCTAGCTCTGCCACCTTTCACCGTATATGCAGAAGGGCAATATCGGCGGATGCGGTGGATGGCGATGCAGATATCTCTATCTTAACCAGACAGATTTTGATGGGGATGTTTTTATTATGTTAATTGAATTCTGCGGGGGAGCGACCATTGTAGGCTAAAGGTTAAATTAATTGA